>NC_134403.1:32124436-32424436 GCF_038048845.1 Mixophyes fleayi | reverse complement strand
ATCCTGCACTAGGTTGCTCCATCTCCATGACAATTCAGCCCAGGCGAGCAATTGGAACCAGTCATCTTGTTCATCTGCACCAAAGCGCTGTAGAAACTGCTTGAGGGATTAGTTAACATACTACATCTTTCCATACAACTGGGGGTCGTACCAGGATGAGAAGTTGAGTGAAATTCATATACTTTTACAGAAGACCCTCCAAAATGTAGCCATGATCTGGACCCCTCAGTCAGAGACAATCTCCAAGGCATTTAAGTGCAGCTGGAAGACCGCTTTGGTGTAGATCTGGGAGATTTGTAGTACCAATGGCAGTTTTTCAAGGCAGTGAAATGAACTTGCTTAGAGAACCAGTTCTCTTCCACCTGTGTGGGGGTGTTACCTTGGGAGTTTGGAAGGTCGGTGATGAAGCCATGGAGACATGGGTCTCTGACCTGTGTGGAATGGGCAGAGGCATAAGGAGCTTGGAAAACAGTATTGGTGCACCTTGATGTGTGTATAGGTAGAGTAGGATTAAACAAATCAAGCAATATCATTCCTTATAGTTGGTCACAAGAGATCCTTTTGGACATGATCAATTGTTTTCCTGATACTCTGCCAATCATGAGTCATGTCCCCATTGCAAAATTTCCAGTTGGCAGTTGGGAGGATTGAACCTATTGCCTTCAGCTTCCTTGGATACCATGGTGAGTGCTGTTGTATTCATCTGGATCCTGTCCAGCAACTCTGAAGAGTTGGAAGTTTCCAGAATCAAACCTGGAGGTTTTATGGCTTTGCCCTCCGGGATCAACCATTCAGCAGGGAATTGCCGGGATAGTGCACCTTGATGTTGCAGGACCAGGCAGGTATCTTATGCTATGAAGACAAACCTGGTTAGGAATAATGCCCACAGTGCCTGTTGAGTGTTCAACCCCTGGATATAGCCCCTGGATATACTGTAGGTTCTTTTCTTTTGGTTGGTGAGGATAGAGAGAGGGAAGCTGGTCTCCTTCAGAAGGTGCATCCACTCATGATTATGGCTAGAATCTCCAGGTTTTTCACATTGTAGTTGATCTTGAAGGAGGTATATCTATCTATCTATCTATCATAATATTTACTCTTCATTTAGTCTCCACAAATATAAATACAGTCAGTATATACTTCAATACATAGAAAAGGATATTATTTATACTTTTTCTGTTTAACTGTTTTCACTCTATTGTATTGTATTGTATTGCTGTAATATTTAGCTCAATATTTGTCGCTCTGGTGATAAATGTCCAAGAGAGCTCAGCAAAAGGCAAATATTGCAATATGTAAAGTCTGTTTGCTTCCTATCTTTCTCTTTGTGGCTGCTTTAGTAAAGGGTTCCCATCGGAGCTTTGACAATGGTACTGCTACTGTAATCAATGCAGCACAGACAATATAGAACTGTGTACTGTAGTATTTCATGTTAGACAAGGACACATGAAAGAATGTTTGCTCTCACACAACCCATCAAAAGAGGTATAGCGTTTTTTATTGCATGCTGAGATGGTCTCGATTGGGTGCCTCTGTTGTATTTTAACTTCAGTATGCATCTGGACACAACAGCCTTGGTTTCTGCTTCATACCAATATAATCCTGTGTAGCTACCTATCTTGTTGTCTCACACCTATCCATCACATTACATCAGTCATCGCACCTGTCTTGTGAATATGGGAGGATAGCTTGGGAGCACCGAGTAATAAGTAGACATGAAGACACTGGGATACAGCAGAGAGCAGGTTTTGACAGCATTTGCCGCTGCACCCTGCAGTCAGATTTCCATCACATTGCTTATCTCGCATAAAGCTGGCTTGCCGGGATCTTTGATGAGACAGACTTTTCAATGTGTTGAAACTTGTATTTTTTTTAGCTTCTCGCATGTTCCTATACTTTACAGTTCCTATCTACCTAATTAGTTGTCAGGTAGTCATTGCCTATGTACTATATGCATTTTTTCTACAGAATACTGGTATTTGCACAAAATAAAAATGAATGATATATAATGGTACAAGCTTACATACCTTGATAGGTTATAATATCATTCACTATACTTATATTGTATGTCTCTAGGTTTAAAACAAACAAAACAAACAATCTATAACATGAAAACACATTTGTCTGCTTGATAAGGGACATAACTTAAAAGATAATCTCACCCAAACCTGAAAATTCATAACGTAAAAAGTACATGCCTCCCAAAAGGTTACTTATCTGGGGTCCAGCATACAAACTTTATAGTGGGTACCCTGGCATCCTGACACCTCCCGTTCAGTTACCATTAATGTATTGCCAGTGGACAAAATGCTGCCTGTCTGTAAAACTCCCAGGTAGTCAGGAAAATAGACTAAAGCAGGCATCAATGGACTCATCTCCTTCCTGATGACCCAGACTTTCTTTTAGACAGAGGGAGCAGAAAGAAGTTGGTGTCACTGCCAGATAGTCCGAATGTGGACCCCAGGAAGGAAAATGTTTGGGACTGTGTTGAATTTTTAGTTTTGGGTAGAATTATTCTTTTAAAGGAATTTTATCTCTAATAATTAATTTTGCATTTGTATTTGCTTACATTTAAAGATGAATATATAATAACATGCATATTATAGGACTTCAAACATTTCTATGTCTGCTTGCAGTGCTCACCATTCTGCAGACGGTCATTAATTTTGTCTCTGTGTTATAATCCTATTATGATCCCACCTGTTTATCTCATTCAAGCGTGAGCCTGGGGCGTGGCTTAATTGCAAGGGGCGGGCATACCATCACTGGTCAGGTTCTGGCGGACTGAAATGATGACATGTAGTAGGCAAAGAAGCGGCAGAAACAACTCATTGCCCCTACAGAGAAATATGCCACTATGTCTAGCAAGAGTGCATTGAAATCAATGGGCCGGATTCATTAAGGAAAGTAAGGCAAAAAAGAAAGTTAGTTTTCTCCTGGACAAAACCATGTTGCAATGCAAGGGGTGCAATTTAGTTTATTATTTTGCACATAAGTTAAATACTGTCTGTTTTTTCATGTAGCACACAAATAAAATGCATACGGTTGATATCATAACCAATAAACCTTAGTCTAAACCTTAACTCCTAATGTAAAGACACCACACCGACTTCTTGGCAAATAACTCTTATTTATTTAAGTACAACCGTAGCTGCTGTGGTGGCGGGAGAACACTGTACTCAACCTTGACCATCCATAATGCCACACTGAACTTAATGGGACATCCGTCCCCAGGCATCCCGTTTGTTTATATCGGTGGTAGTCACTTCATCGACTACATATACCCCGACTGCAATTTGCCCTACACGACAAGACCGATGGAGGGCTTACCGATAGTGTTTTCCCCCGACAGCTTGTAAAACAGATTTGACAGAAATGCGTTACACGAACAGGCCGTCGGGACAAAATGACGTCACTGTAGAGAGCGACACTCCCATTCCTGGTATTAAGGTGGTAATTTAAGGACGCGCCGGGTGTACTGCTGGTACACCCGGCGCATCCTTAAATGACCACATTTTATAAACAGTGAGTGTGGTATGGCACGTTTGGGCATGCTGTGTTACTCCTGTGTCAGTTTCCATTCTGCTACATGCTTTGCAGTTGGAATCCCTCTCTCCAAAATCATACATTTGTCCCTGACAAACACTGTCGTACAGATTAAAGTGTAAGTAGATTTATTTTGACTCACTGGAACTTGCTGCTTTGATGACAACTATGATTACATATACTGTACACCATCAACTTTTTCAGCTTTTAAAATTGCCTATGATTTGAAGAAACAAGAAGAGTTCATAGATCACACTGCTCAACAAAATGTGACTTTTTTTCTGCAGCCCAGGAACTTTAAATGTGAGGCACTATTCTAGCAGCTAAGTGCTTTTTCCGCAATATCTGAGTTGCTGTTGATTTTCCTAGGTGGATATTTTTTGGGTTGTCTTTTTAAATTATTGTTTCCTTTAATATAACATGTTGTGCAGCTTGTTACACTTTGGTCAAACATATAAATAATGTCAATATAACTTTGTTTTTTTTTGCAGAAAAAATTAATTCCTCCTGTAGAAGCTGTTTGAATAACCCAGACGTATTCTGCTATATATGTGGTAGCTATATTCTTGTGAAGCAACGAATACCCATCATCAACTTTGTGAAACAAGTTTATTTGGCATATTTTGGTATCCAATTAGGAGACCAGGAGAAGGCATGGGCCCCACATATGGTTTGCAAACCCAGAGGTAATCATTTTCACGATTACCAACATTCCGACACTAAACAGTACTACAATTAAATTCCAAATGTTTTAAAAAAATGGAGTGTACAATAATCAGACTTACCAGCATAGCGACACTGTAGATGTCCGACTGCATTAGGATGTTGACTTGAAGTAATTCCGACGATTGACATGTCAGTCAGTAGATTTTAACGTCAGCGCTACCTGTCTGACTTCTAATTTAAAGCGGCAATGTCTGGTTAAGTGTTTAAACACTTAACCTGTGGGCTCCTGACATTGCCGCTTTAAATTACAAGTCAGACAGGTCGCGCTGATGTTAAAATCTACTGACTGTCATGTCAATCGTTGGACGTACTTCAAGTGAACATCCTAATGCAGTAGGACATCTACAGTGTAGCTATGCAGGTAAGTCTGATTATTGTACACTACGTTTTTTAAAACATTCGTAATTTAGTTGTAGTGCTGTTTGGTGTCGGAATTATCCACACCGTAAAACAGTACCCAACCCTGCAAACCATGTGTAAAGGACCTACGACACTGGAAAATGGTAAAAGGAAAAGCTTAAGCTTTGGTGTGCCCATGGTTTGAAGAGAGCCAAAAAAATCACTATGATGACTGTTATTTCTGTGCTTTCAACGTTCAAGGTTTTAATCGGTACAAGAAGCTCAAGAATGACTACCTTGACTTGGAATCAGCCAGAAGACCTATAGCGTATGGGGATGATGTTCCTGCGCCCGTATTTAGCACACTACAATCATGTTCCGATGATGAAGAAATGAATGACTTTGGTACTGCTGTAGGAGAACAGTGGAAATGAATTCGAAGGATGTACCTCGACACCTCAGCCTTTCAGGAGTAACTGAATGACCTGGTACAAGAACTAAATCTTTCAAAGCAAGCATCTGAACTTTTAGCTTCTAGACTGAAGAAGAACTGTCTGAAAGACAACGTGAAAATTGCACATTACCGTACAAGAGAGAAGGTGCTCTTCCTGCATAGCCACCTAGACAAATTCCGACACAACCTTGGTGATTTTAGTGAAGAACAAGGGGAGCGGTTTCACCAGGACATCAAGGTGATGGAGGAGAGATACCAAGGCAGTTGGGACATACATATGATGGTGGACTACTGTTGGACCCTCCAGGGTGACTGTTCTAAGTTGCAGTACAAAAGAAAATCCTACAGGCAGCGTTATTGAGAGGTATAAGAAAATTGACGATTAAATATTTGCTTTACAAATAATTTTTACAGGATTTTCTAACTTATTAGTTGTAATTATTGTAAGGAATTTTGTGTGTGCTTCAGAAAAAATAAAATGTGTTCATTTTGTGCAATTACCTATGTATTATTTACAATCATACCCATGTGATCACGATAATTTGTCGGTTTTCGACGAATTTGCATGACCCCTCATATCTCAAAAACTGTACCCAATCTGGGAAATCTGATTACATATTTGAAATCAGCACCAAAAACTGGCCCTAAAATAACGTTAACGTGTTGGGCAGCAAAAATGCTGTTGATCAGTGTCAGGCACAGTTTCTGTGAGGGCTCAATAAAGTTTTCAATGTGAGCAAAGAAACTTATGTCAATTGTAAAATGTTAATCAAAAACAAAACACAGCGCTAAGCTACTTATTCAATTACAATATGTGTGGTAAAAAAAACCAGGGCAGAAAACATCAATATATAAAAGAATAAATGCAGTTTATAACAAAAATTGCCTGTTGTTTGATAAAAACATTGATGTTATGAGCTCAAATAGACAAAAAAAACCTCCTAAAAATATTATTTAGAGATTAGATCACCCTCAAAAAGGAAATCAAACCAGTTGGTGCATATAAGTGTAGAATTATGAATGATTAATTGACCCAATTATGAGTTCTACATAGAGTCTCTCCTTATAGTTGTAGATCACATTAGATTTGCAATTCAAGATGATTAAGTGGTAGGATTATTCCGGACTGCGAGCCCACTGATAGTCACAGAGGATATAGGTGATTAATCAACCCCACTGGTACTCACGGTTACCCTCGTAGTTGGCCGCTTTTCAGATCTCCGGTGTTTCTCCACTCATGGTTCTCTGTTGTAAGTGAATCAAAGTTAAGTCAATGAGTACTCAAAAGTCTGCCCGTGCAGGAACTCAATCCTTGGTAATGTGGTCCTGCTAGGTGCGGTCCGCACAACTATCTTCAATACACATAGCACTCACGGTCTGTAGAATCAGTCACAGAAATATTCAGAGCATGTAAGAACTGACTGTAATCTGAAGTTATCGGGTCAATGTCAATAGCTGCTGACGCGTTTCGTCTCAATAATGAGACATTCTCAAAGCCCAAAGTATATGTATAAGTATTTCCTTTCTTTTTTCTTTTTTGTGAAATGTTAAGTCCTAAAATAATCATCGTTATTACGAAAGAAATTTGCCAATATTCTGTATTTGCTTTGTCACTATAATCATATTTTTGTTAAAACTAGTAATTTCTATGCTATATAGAAAATAAAAAATAGAACTTTACAATTTACATTACAAAATTATAAAAGAAAAACAACAATGGTGAGAATACTCTATATATTTTGTTCAAGTTGGTAATTTTGTAGTCCTTGATTTGTTATGTTTAAGGACAGAAATAACAGTGACACCAGCTATAACACAGAATGAGCTTCCGGGGTGAACAGAAGATCCCCTTCAAGTGATCACTGACATTTAAAGCAGGAAACACATCTAGCTTGTAAATAATTCAAACCTTCTAAAAAGTATAAGGGGAGGTGTTGCCCATAGCAACCAGTTTGTAGCTATCATTTTAGAATGTACTACAATTATGATAGTAAAAAAATCTAAGTGGTTGCTATGGACAACATCTCCACTTTACCTTTTCAGAAGGTTTAAAATAATTGCCCTCCAGTGTATGACCATGTGTTTACATTATGTCAGAATGAACACATGCAGTTGTTGCTATAAAATGTTGCTGATAAATGTGTGGGTGGCTCTACTTCCACTCACTACTTTACATCTGGCATACTATACGGTAGAAATGCTTTTTAAGAGCAGATCTGTATTCAAACTGTTATAAACAGGCAAATGGACGCTAAATGCAAATGAGGTTGAAAGAGAAAGTAGATATAAATCAAAACAATCTGGGAGAATCATTGTGAGTTGTTTCCTTTTTTTCAATTTTACCTTCCAACTATTTATGTGCATATTTTCATCTTCAATCCTGCAAAATTAGGGGCAAACTGATTTTGAAACATGGGAATGCGGGTGTGCCCCTATGGTTGTGTACGATGTATAAATAGGCACATTTGCTGTTACGGTTCTCAGAAGTTTCCTATCAGTCAGTGTTAGCACTGGTCTTCCTAAGGCGCGGAGTCTAAAAAACCCCCGGTCTTCACCAAGAACCACCGCAAGGCGGAATGGAGTTTGCTGCCGAAGGTCGGCAGGTTGCGGCCCTTAGGTCAGCCCACTGACGTGATAGGTGACAGACAGTTGGTAAGAGATTCGGCAGAATAAAGGAGAATAGCCTCTGAAGAGGTAGTGTAGTACGGCACAGAGGAGCAGGAGCAATTAGCTGAAGAAACACAGCACATACAGAAGAATCCAAGTCTCATACAGTGGAACTCTGGGTCGGGTGCATTGATGACACACCACATTCAGGAGAGACGCTGGTACACAGACAGCAGCGGATCCAGAAGCAGAGGTTGAAAAAGCCAAAGTTCATACACAGGGAAACCAGAAACAGCACAGGGTACACAGGGAGAGCCAGACACAAAATGGTAACTTGTTGCTCTGACAAAGCTGCAGTCTCCAGGTGAGCTTTATATAGTCTGCAGATAGTATATGCCGCCTCCCAGCCATGATCATGTGACCGCCCAACCAGGAAGTGCTGAGCTGTACACAGAGGCAGGGAAGTCAGCAGCACAGGAGCAAGTAAGTTTGAGACATTTGCTACCTTAGAAATGTCTTACAGAGGTTTACTTGTGCACATTTGTATATGACCAATAATATGACCAATAACCAATATGACCAATAAGCAATTATGTAGTGTAATGTACAATTCATTAGAATTGTGCATTACACTACATAAGTACAACCAATATCCAGGCATGCGGACTGTGCCGGATATGTCCAGGCATACCCTAATGCACAACCACACTAAAGTGGAGGCACAATCAGTGTCCATTTACACCATTGTTGCAGCTGTCTCTCTCAGGTAGCTGCTAAACATACAAGATGGCCGAAATGGAGCTACTGTGCATGCCTAGGCACAGCAACTTCGCCTATGCTCCTTTGCACAACTAAAGAAGTCTCACATAGGAGAATAGTCTCACATAGGAGAATAGAGCCACCTACTGCCTCAAAATGTTTTTTAATATATGTGTTTAATCATAGCTCCCAACATTCAGAATCGCGAAAGGGGGATAAAATAAACCACATCCTCTCAAACTCTGACCCAGTCACAACCAAACCCCGCCCATAGGTGGGAATATTTGGTTAAAACATGCCCAGTTTCCCATTAAGTCACACACCCTTTTTGGGCTGCGAATTGGGACATCCCGCCAAAATAGGGACAGTTGGAATGTATGGTTTAATGATAATATGTGTATATATGAATATATTGGTGGCAGTACTGTGTGCTATATTATGAACTGGGGCACTATTGTGGCATAATATGAACTGAGGTCACCCCTGTGCTGCATAGTATGATCTGGCGGCACAACTCTGTGGGTTAATATGTTAATATGAATTAGGGACACTACTATGTGACATTTTAAGAATTGTGGCACTAATGGGGCATAATATGAACTGGGGGCCCTAGTGTGTTGCATAATATGATCTGGGGTCACTTCTAGACACCCTCCTCTCTTGGCAGTGCTAGACACGCACCTCCAGAAGGCAGCTGTGGTGCAGAGTATCCCTCTCTAGGTTTCCCTGGGTGCACACCCATAGGCAAACCGATGGGGGGGGGGGGTTACCTAGTGTCTGGAAACCCCCCTCCAAGCCTGGTGCACTGTGTAATTGAGGTGGCTGGACCTTGCCCCCGCTTCACACAGCTCTGCTCAAAAAGAGAGAGCTGCATGCACCTAACAGTAGTGCACGTAGCATTGCTCATGTATATTATGGGGATAGGGATAGTTAGAGAGCAGCCAAGCATTCTCTAAAATTATAGCCACGCCCTCATGCATGCTGGTCACGCCCACAGGTGGCGTGGTGTTGAAACCCCCCTCAGCATCATCATCATCATCATTTATTTATATAGCGCCAGCAAATTCCATAGCGCTTTACAATTGGGAACAAACATTAATAAAACAATACTGGGTAATACATACAGACAGAGAGGTAAGAGAACCCTGCTCGCAAGCTTACAATCTATGGGACAATGGGAGTTTGAAGCACAAGGGCATGTGCTACATCATATTGCACACTGGACCAGCTAGAACGCAAAGGTAAAAGTACTGAGTGGACTGTGTGTGTACCAATGGTGGTCAGAGGGTTGTTGTCTTGTGTTAGCTGTGTAGAGGGTGGTAATAGGGGAGATTAAGATGGTGGTTGAGGAATATCATAAGCTTGTCTGAAGAGGTGGGTTTTCAGAGAACAGTTGAAGATTTGGAGACTAGCGGAAAGTCTTAAATCCTGCGTTTGCCCCTAACACCCTGTTGAAATGCCTAGGTAATTTCAGTCTTTCTAGTCTTGATCATAGGCAAATGCCTATGATCAAGACACCACATTGCTCGTACAATCTAATCCTGTAGATCATCATGAAATTTTGACACAAAAGCACATTGGTACTATATTCCCCCTAGGGAATGCGTACACCTAATACTGTACAAACAGAAAACCAAACAATAAAGAATAAGGTTAGCCTAATATTACGTTACTACCCTTCAGGCTTTCTGTGTCTCATGTGGATTTGGCCGGCTCTTGTCTTTGATAGTGCTTTCAATTCTAGCTCTTTAAGTACCATTTTAGACAATGCGATATTGTGTTTTTCAATTGACAGACAGAGCCCCAGGCTTATTGTCTTGCAACATGGTAAGCATGTGAATGCTTTACTGCTGCATGACCACCACCTATAATTAATTGATGGCAATATTAAAAAGTTTCAAATTAGAATTAATGAACTGTGTTTCATTACTAATGAGTTTTATCTCCTCATTATGCTAGTTCTTCAATGTGAGCAGACCTTTACATGTTTTCCCACAGAGAAAATGATTTGGGGCAATTTCTCTTGTAGCAGGATGTCCTCAATGATAGGTTTTTTTTTTTTAAAAAAAAATACTCTCTGTGGTCTGAACAGCAGATGGAGATGGTGATTGGACTATTAACATAAAAAGTGGTGAATAAATTCAAAAGTGCTATATAAATAGGATAGTCAGCATACTGGATAAGTCTATCCCTTTACAGGTTTTCTGTAGGTCATTTATCCCAACAATGTTGGTGTCAAAATAAGTCTATCGTTTTGGTTAGAAAATAAACATAAATTGTGATAATATCATACATATGGTTGTATTATATCTATGGTTGTATTTTTAAACAACAAAAGTAACGATATAAAACACTGTTTTTTATGTTTTTTATTATTACTTTTGCATCATTATAAAACTTGTGTACAACTTTTATATTTTTGTTTAAAGTTAACTATATATATACCATAATTGTCAACCATTCTAGGTTCTCCTCCAGTAGTCTCGGGGGAAATGTGGCTGTAAGGGGGCGGGGCTAGGCGAATCGTGTCGTTTTGGACCCTCCCCCGTGACGTAATGACGCAAACGAGTCACTTTTTTGCCAAAGTAAAGCGTTTCCCGGAGCATCATATCATGGAGGCTTAAAATCTGCCCACTTCACTAGTAAGTGGGCAGAGGCGAGAGAATTGTCAGCTCTCTTGGGAATCTAGGAGACCTACCCGGAATTCGGAGTCTCCCGGACATTCTGAGAAAGTTGTCAAGTATGATATATACTATATTTACAGCCAGAGCATGACCTGCACATCTTCAATCCTTTACTTCCTGTTTCTGTGGTTTTCTGCTAATGGCAGAAATCACTGAGCCTGGAGTGAAAGTTCCAGTTAATGGAGACTATGGAAACATTGATTGCAGAATTATGAGACTATGCTACTGCATATTTCAAAGCATTGAACACAGAAAACATTGCATTTTTTATGACAATGCTTGTTTAAAGATGTTGCAACAACAATTATTATTATAATAATTTATTATTATTATTATTATTATTATTATTATTATTATTTTTATTATTATTAATAATAATAATATTAACATTTATTTATATAGTGCCAGCATATTCTGTAGCTCTTTACAATAGGGAACATACACAGTAATAAAATTAGATTTGTATAAACACACAGTAAGAGGGCGCCTGCTTGCAATAATACAATCTACAGGATAATAGAAGTTTGATCCAGGAGGTTAAGTGCCACAAATTGCCATTTTGGTCCTGCCAGATTGCAAGGGGAAAAAGTGCTTTGCGGGACAATGTGATCTAGTCACACAGTAATTGTGGTTGGGGGTCTGAGGGTTGCTTGAATATGGAAACAGAACAAATATAAGTGTTGTGTGAACTGTGTAGGTGTGGCAATGGGGTAGAGTAGCCTAGGGAGGTTAAGAAGGTGGTTTGGGAATTTAATAAGATTGCCTGAAGAGGTGTGCTTTCAGGGAGCGCTTTAAGTTGCAGAGGCTAGAGGAAAGTCTTGTGCAAAGAAGGGATTACTACAGTCTGGGTGTAGCACAAAAAAATCTGTTAACCACTGATCTGAGCAGGTAATGAGTGTGTACGTGAGAAGCAAATCTTGTGCAGAGAGATTTTTCAAAGCAAGAGATATGTATCATGGTGCAGTGTTGTTTTTGGCCACATATGTTAATAGAAGTTTTTTATGCTGGTTTTGGTAAAATACAGGCAACTAATGTGGGGACTAACAGAGTGGAGGATTGGTAGAAGAACATTTTAAGAATAAAATCAGTCTGGCGAGAGTGGGGTGAACATCTGGTTAGGGGAAGTCCTGTAAGGAGGGAATTGCAATAGTCAATCCGGGAGATAATGAGTGCAGGTATTACAGTTCTTGCAGTTTCATGTTTGAGACATAGGTATAATCTGGAGATGTTTCTTAGGTTAATGGAACAGTATTTGGATACAGACTGGATGTGGGGAACAATTGACAGTTCGGAATCAAGCAGGACTTTCTTTTTTGTGGGGTTTTGTTATTGTCATGTTGTCAACAGAAATAAAGATGTCAGGTAGATAACTATCTAAACTTCTGTCATGGATGCCTAGAAACTGTTTTCCTTCCATTTTCTAGAAGACGGGACACTATATTAGAAACCAAATGCAACTGCTGTGGACATTATGCTGAGTAAGACTCGCTCAAAAATATACATATAATCCTTAAAGCACACGGATGGGGGCGTCCGCAAGGCTGACACTTTGTTATTATGCATTTTGTGTCTATTATATGTCATATGTTTTGCTGTTATCTATGAATTATGGTTTATTGACATGTACTGTTTAAATTACACCAGGTGGGTCACATGTAACAATTTGGCAATGTGTCTTCAATAACTGTTCTGTAATGTCATAACTTATATGGTAAAATGTGCATAACTAGTAGCGAAATTATGCATACTGTTACAATTACGATAATATTGTAAGATTGTATTTGCAACGGCTTTATGTCCTAATACAATTATTCAGCCAGGCCTTGCTCAACATTCTATTGTGTAACCAACAACCTAGCTATTGTTTACACAGTATACATAACCACAAGAGGTCCTGCTAATCCTAATAGCAACTGAATAGCAAACTGTATTGAAAGTCAAGAGCATATTGTGTTGTGCTGTGTGAAGAACGGACATTATATATTGCATGACTGCAATACCAGCATGTCCAAGCAGACCTTTACTAATTTAATAGGTTAAGTCAAAGTTTGAGTCCATGACAGGTCTAAAGGAGTTTAATCCTTTTATCCTTATACACTTCTTGGGCCTGATTCATTAAGGATCTTAACTTGAGAAACTTCTTATTTCTGTCTCCTTGACAAAACCATGTTACAATGCAAGGGGTGCAAATTAGTATTCTGTTTTCCACATAAGTTAAATACTGACTGTTTTTTTCATGTAGCACACAAATACTTGATAGCTTATTTGTACATTGAAATTTAAAGGTGATATTTGTGTGCTACATGAAAAAACAGTCAGTATTTAACTTATGTCCAAAATAGAATACTAATTTGCACCCCTTGCATTGTAACATGGTTTTGTCCAGGAGACTTAAATAAGACGTTTCTTAAGTTAAGATCCTTAATGAATCAGGCCCCAGATTCTGAATCTAAATGAGGAATAAGTTAAACTGCGGTCCTTTGACAGCAAAGAATGGTGTTTGCTGCTCACTGATTAGGCAATGGTAGGGGGTCAGTGTAGAAGGTGGCAGAGACATTGGAGAGCAGAATAATGAGTTTGTTAGCTGGTTAACATTTAGAAGAAGGGTGAGTGAGAAGAGTGTCATGGTCTGACACATCCCAATAAAACTGCCATGTTGGCTTATCTTGGGGGTGACAGTTCAGGAGAAGCATGGCATCGCTAGTAACTTGGAAATGATTGTTCCAGTAAAGATGGGAATGGGAGTGTAAAACAGGCAGTATTTAACTTATGTGCAAAACAAAATACTAATTTGCACCCCTTGCATTGTAACATGGTTTTGTCCAGGAGACTGAAATAGGAAGTTTCTCAAGTTCAGATCCTTAGTGAATCAAGTCCCTTGACAGTAACTGTAGGTCTTGGGAGTAAAGGAGTGTTCAATTACTCATATAGGAGAAGAGTGCCTATAAAAAAATGCAGGGTAGAGCAGAGAGTGTTGGGTGTCTGTGATCTGTTTGAGAGAATGGAAGTTTGAGGCTCAATCTCCAATGCTTAAAACTCCAATGGGATTCTAGTTTGGAGTGATGGATTGAAGATACTCTAATCATAGAAGTATCAACATCTGGAAACGGTGAACTAACGTTGTCTGGGATTTGCCTATCTTATTATATTGGGAGTTTGCCATTATGTCACCATCCTGTGACATTGCTTTGTCACTTGTTGGACTATTGTTACCCACATGGTAAAGAAAACATTACCTGCGAAAGACTGTTGTCTTTCCATTGCCATACATTCTTACTTAATATAGTACTGTTGTATCGTCATCTGTCATCCAACTGAGTGATCTAAAACCGTATATCCTTACAAAAAAGATCACATGGAGTCCCATAGATTCAGATACAGATTGGTAGGATATTTGAGTTATAAGCAAAATGTGCCTTATTTGCCCTAACAAATTAACATAGGATTCAATTAAAAGATGTCGGTCAACACAAAGTAACTTACTTTTCTGGGCATACATCCTAAAGCTCATTATCGTGCAGAAAATATTGCACTACTATATATTAAAGTACATTTGTTACAACAAAGATTTGTTTTTCAATTTCAAGAGCATACACTGGCATTTAAAGAACATCTGTCATACCGTCAAACTACATTGGTACATAATGATTGGTGCTTAATTATGTGTCTAGATGACAATGGGTTAAAAAAACAGAACCTAAGTATTGACATTTTCTTTCGACTCTCCCCAAAGCGCAGGGATAAAGGTCATCTTTATGTGTTGCCTAGTAATAAAGAAATTAGAAATTTAAAACTAAAACTAAAAGAAAGAGCATTTCTAGGAGAAATAGTAATTGTGTCTCTTGGGAACAGGGATATTAACCCCTCTCTTGTACTGTTTTGTACTTTACTGTAAACACCCTACTGAGGAGTGATCACTGGAAAGGAAGTAATCTAAGACCCTCACTTCGGCTTTATAATGGGTCCTGTAAGAAGCTGCTGGAAAGTCAACTTACATACCAAATTAAATGTTCTGGCTGAACATTGAAGAGGCTGTGTGCCTGGACAGTAAACAACCTATTCTGGGATTTAAAGATCCGAACTAGACAAATCAACAGTGAATTGAATTAATCTGTAGCCAGGAAGTAACTATCACACCAATGGTTCTCACAGTGAGAGATTTCCACCATTTATCATAGGGGTGATTTTAATTCCAGGAACACAGCCTCTGCAATACAGAGCAGAATTTTTTATTTGGACGTAAATATCCTACAAATCAATTATTATTACACTCACTAGTTACAAAGTTATTTACGATGATAACTATCTATATAGCTAGTTTAACCCACTATTGTAGCAATCTTATCTAACTGTTGAGATAATAGTACTCCATCAAAATGTGTGTTTTGTAAAAAATCCATAATACATTTTTCTAGTCGAATGGGCCTGCAGATATAGAAAGGCAATAGTAAGTAGTGTTTAAAAAACTGCTGGGTATAATTTACTAAACTGTGGAGATGTAACCTATAGCAACCAATCAGATTCTAGTTATCATTTATTTAGTATATTCTACAAAATGACAGCTAGAATCTGATTGGTTGCTACAGGCAACATCTCCACTTTTTCAAACCCGCAGTTTAGTAAATATACCCCTAAAAGTTGTCATTTTTTTTCCCTTTATTTTGTTGATAGGCTAGCTCAAGTCCCCAGGAATTGAAAAACAAATCCCAGGCAACGGTTTGCCCAGTCAGTCTGCTGCTTCTGGCAAAATCTGAAATACAATAAACCAATACAATACACAAACCAATACACAAACTAATATAAACTATTTTATAATATTTGTATACCAGCACTGTCATCATCATCATCATCATCATCTATTTCTTTATTTAGCGCCACTAATTCCGCAGTGCTGCACAGAGGACTCACTCACATCAGTCCCTGCCCCATTGGAGCTTACAATCTAAATCCCCACTGTGCACTATGCACCAAATTATGTCCCTTTAATCATTACTGGATATGTCAATAAGGAAAAATCACAAATTTAGACCTTTGCAACATTAATTGCATAAAATGTTGCTGCCCCAAAGTGCCTGATACAGCTACTTCAGCTTATCTCACAATAAGGAAAGACACACAATGGAAGAACTGGCAAAAATCCCTTTAACAAGTGAGTCCCATAGGGTAAATTCATTCCATGGGAGATAGTTTGTAATGTTAAAAAATATATTTTTATTTTGACAGGTACAACAGTCACATGACAATGATTATTTAAGAGTATGTTCTATTAACTCAACCTCATTTCATCATGAAATAGTCTCTTTACATTTCAACATATCACAGAATAAAGAAATACATTAACTGATAATAATTCTCTAGTCACTTGCAATCTGTTTTAAATGTTAGCAAAGGGCCGCTCTCTGGAGTGCTTTTGTAATTAAAATCTTATGCGACTTCTTTAGGTTGTTGAGAAATATATTCATTTTTATGCATCATAGAAAAAGCATTGTACTAAAAAGTGTCAATTTAGTGCTGAAATGATAAACTGACACCTTTTCTAAATATTCTCTCTCTCGCCAATGAAGTGTAATTTAATCACTGCAAAATGTCTAGATGCTTTTAATTTCCATTGTCTTATGACCAAAATGATTATAAAAAAAACTAAACATAACTGCGGGAATATTCAATTATTTTTCTAATGAGAAGTTTGCGTTAATATTTCCTGGAATCTCGTTCTAATTGTTTATTTCCAAGTAATCGCTGGAACTGCAGTTAATAGTAACATTAATCAGTAGAGCCAATTGCTTGTTACTGTATCTAGAGGATTTGGACTGGGCTGCCAGTTAGTTCATTACAATAATGCCAGTGAATTGAAACATTATTACCAGTTGTTGTGGTATTAAAATGCGTGATTGAAATTTGTACATGATGGATAACGGGTGGTAATGCAAGCGGTAGAAAAACAAAGAAGCAGTGTCAGTCCACATGTCTTGTAGTTCTTGAATGAGGTTTATAGTGCAAATGTTGGCCATTAACCAAAAAAAACCCCCAAAAAAAACAGCATTCTTGTCTCATTAGAAGGTTTCCGAACTTTTTTTGGTTTAAATGCAGTGTTTTTTTTTTAGATTGGACTTTCAGAATAGACTGCTGACACACAGCAACATTAGTTATAAAAGCTAATATATGCAACATATACAATATGGAAATGTTATTCATTAACACAGTTTTCCTTTGCTTATAGTCTTTTATGGCAATATACAGATAGATTAGCCTCATGTGAAGATGCCAGGATTATCTGGCCTAAATCTACCCACTTCACACAAGCTGGCCACACACGGGTATCTTACTATGCCAGGGAAGCCTACCTAGTACCTTCTAAGGTTCCTATAGTCACTCATTCCGAAGTTGCGGTTCAGACTTGCCGACTTCCCTTACCTACCTTGTTCTAACATTCCAGAGGCAGTTCACCTTGGAGACCTGCTGCGGATATGCAAATGCAGCTAGAAAGTAAAACAATATGTTTATTGTAATAACAACAATCACTAGAATAGTATATACACACAGTAAATAAATACCAGACAGATTTATCACATCGTCTGTCCCTTACCCCACTAACTTAAGTCACCTGGTTGTCATGACTTGAAAACCCATGGATCTGCAGATGTAGTCCACTAGTAGAGAATGACAACTTAGCACCAGACCTTGCACCTTCCAGGAATCAATCCACAGAATGACTCACCTTTCCTCCCCTCAAGTGGCTCCTTATATCCAGGGTCAAATTTCTACAGTGCTCTCCCCTTCCTGAGCAAACCCCTGGCTCTCTTCCTCTTACACATTGGTGGGTGCTGGATCAGAGGTTTGGAAGGGGAGTGGACATGAGCTGCGCTTCCACAGAAGCTCATTTGCTGGGTTGCCGACAAAATGTCTGAACTAGTCCTGTGGAGGACAATGGATAATAATTGGCCTTTACCACCTCTAGAAATAGGATATCAGTCAATCCCTCACCTGTGTCCTTGAACTTGATCTTTACCCATAACCCACCTGACTTCACTTAAGAACAATGAATAACAACTTCACTACAATATCCAATAAACAATATACATATTTGCAATGAGCTACAATGTCCCTTATCCACATGTAATAAGACACTGCATTTGTACTCTGGTGAGCTGGAGAACATAAACAGACCAATAAAAAGTCCATGTTGTTATACTTCACATTTTGTGAGAAATGAGGAACAGGCTGGTTAAGGTGATTAAACTTGTTTCGTCACATCCCACACCCAAACTTTCTTAAAACAAGTCACTTCTTTCCTCTTATTCTCTTCATCATTTTGTGTAGATAGCTAAATGAAACATAAGAAAAAGAAACCTATGCTGCTTTGGAGAAATACATGGAAAACAAAATTATGGTAAGTAACTATTTTCCTTTTCAGCATACAGATTACTAATTTACTACCAAATTTTGAGAAAACAACTAATTGGTGGCTTCCTAAAGGGTATCTCCTCAAATGGCAACTACAGGTAACACAGCAACCTTGCAGTGGTGTATATAGGGATTAGATGAAGCCTTATTGCTGCCTTGCAAACAGGGCCTTCCTATCCAATAAGATAGAGTGGAATAAACTGAAATTAATTTTAAAATAGGAGTTAAGGTTGTTCTTCAAAATGAAAACAATAAATGAAAGAACAAAGCAATACGATTTTAATTTTGATGCGTTCCCACTAGAAAAGGCTGAAGAAAATGATTCATCCTTAGGCGGGCGCGTGAGGATAGGAGTAGGGAAAAAGGGATGGCAACAGGCGCAGACATGACAGCCTCCTCCACCTTCACCCTCTGTAATGCTTGTTATTATTATTATTATTATTATTATTATTATTATCATTTATTTGTTAGGCGCCACAAGGTATCCGCAGCGCCGCACACAGTACTAACAGTAGACTATACAGGGTGAAATCATACAGAACAATGAACTAAAAGTACCAATACTTCAGAAACTCCGGCCAGTCATATGCAGTATTGACGGAGCGGAAGAACAGGTATGGAGACAGGAGAGGAGGGGGCCCTGCTCATACGAGCTTACATCCTAAGGGAGGGTAAACAGACCAGGCACAAGAGGAGCCAGTTGAGGCAAGAGGAGAGAAGGGAAGACGAGCTAAAGGGAGGAGACGGGGGTTAAGTAGGTGGTTGGTAGTCTTTGTTCATGCCCCCGTTCTGCTATATAGTTTACAATTTATTATTATTTATTATTATTGTATATTTGTAGGGCACCACAGTGCTCCGCAGCGCCATACAGTAGGGAAAACAGTACATGCATAAAACAGGGACAAACAAGGTAGACAAAATAAATGCAGACATGAAAACAAAGGGTATGAAGGACCCTGCTCATTAGAGAGCTTACATTCTAAGTGGAAAAAGGCACAGCTGAAACAAGAGGAGTAAATGTGCTTCAGAGTGGAGATTGGGGTAGTTGTGAAGGTGCATTAGTATTGTGAGTGAATAGTATTATCAAGGATAAGGTCAGATCTAAAGAAGACACGGGATTTCAAGGAGAATCTAAAGATTTGAAGGGTGTGGGAAAGTCTGACTGAGCGTGGTAGGGAATTCCATAAGTGGGGAGCAGCACAGGAGAAGTCTTGTAGGCTGGAGTGAGAGGTGGTTACCAGAGACGAGACAAGGCGCAGGTCAGAGGTAGATCTAAGAGGGCGGGAGGGAGAGTATTTTGATATTAGATTTGAGAAGTATGCAGGTGTAGTGTAATTAAGGACTTTGTAGGTAAGGGTGAGTAATTTGAATATGATTCTGGATGACACAGATCCAGTGTAGGGAGTTGCAGCAGATATAAAGCAGATGTGAAGCGGTGAGAGAGGGAGATCAGTCTTGCAGAAGCATTTAGGATGGATTGAAGTGTGGATATATGGGTGTCAGGAATGTCAGATAGCAGGAGGTTGCAATAGTCAAGACGGGAGATCAGAGAATGGAGTTTTTGAAGCATGCTAAGTAAGAAAAGGGCATATTCTAGCAATGTTTTAAGGTGGAGTCGACAGGACTGGGAGAGAGTCTGGATATGAGGAATAAAGCAGAGGGTGGAGTCAATTCTGACCCCAAGGCACCGGGCTTGGGAGATAGAGGAAATAGTGGTGTTATTGACAATGAGGGAGATTTAAGGGCAGGTGGTGACTCTGGCAGGAGGGAAGATAATAAGCTTTATTTTGGACATGTCAAGCTTTAGGTAGCATTGGGACATCCATGTAAAGATTGCAGAAAGACAGTTGGTTACACAAGATAGTACAGAAGGAGAGAGGTCAGGGGAAGAGATTTAGATTTGGGTGTCATCAGCATAGAGGTGGTATTGGAGGTTGAATGAGCGAATTAATGCCCCAAGACAAGAGGTGTGCAACAAAAAAAGTAAAGGGCCAAGACAGAGCCTTGTGGGACCCCAACAGATAGTGGGAGTCAAGCTAAAATGCAGCGCTCAAATCATAGAACTACTGCATGAATATGCTAGATGTGGTGTGACTATCATGGATGTGGCTCTTGTTGGTAAAATAAATACACTTATTGTCAATACAAAAGCGTAATGCAGTCACAGGATGCCCTTATTGCATGTTTACATGAACATAACCATATTAATCCATATTGATTATAAATCGAGGCCCATGAAGTAATAGATAATATTCCTTATAGAGTCCACTAAAGTCAAAGTAGGAAGGAATCCCTGATCCAGTTCCAATTAAATGGAATATGTTCAAAAAAGTAGAGTCAATATAAAGGAGTTCTAATGCGAACAAAGTTTCAAATACTTGCGCTTGTTGTTCCTCTGGCGGGTAGCAGTTGTTTGCAGTGAAGAGGAGAAGACCGCGGAGTGGGAGTGAAGGAGAGGATGTGCCAAAGGTAGAAACACTAAAGGTGCGATTCAATAGGAAAGAAGTGAACCAGGAAAGAACTTTTGTAAAAGTAGTTTCGGTGGAATGTTGGGGAAGAAGCCTGATTGCAGAGAGTCGAGAATGGAATGGGATGAGAGAGAGATAGGTGTTTGTACACTAATCGCTCAAGTAGTTTGGAGGCAAAGGGGAGGAGAGAAATTGGGCGGTACTTGGAGAGAGAGAGGATGGACCGAGAGATGGTTTGTTTAGAACAGGGGAGTTGAGTCCATGTTTAAAGGAGGATAGAATTGTACTAGTGGAGAAAGACAGGTTGAAAATGTGAGTTAGAGGTCAAAATGCAGTGGAGGAAAGGTAGTGGAGTAGTTGGGAGGGAATAGGGTTGAGTGGACAGGTTGTAGGATGAGACAACATTAGTGCAAAGACTTCATCTTTGGTTATTGGAGAGAATGAATTAAGAGTGGATTGGGGAGTGAAGGTAAAGTTGGGTAGTGTGAGTGGAATTTGGCATGATGTCGAATCTTGTTGAATGGTGTCAATTTTGTCTTTGAAATAGGTGGCAAAATCATAGGCAATAAGGGAGTAAGGAGGTAGGAGGAGGAGGTGCAGGTGGGCAGAGAAGTGAGTTGAAGGTGGCAACGAGGCAATGTGAGTTAGAAGACTTGGTGGATATTAGAGATTTGAAGAATGTTCGTTTGGCAATTGAAAGGGCAGTGCTGTAAGATGAAAGATGAATTTATAGTGGAGGAAAATCTGGATAGAAATGAGATTTCCTCCAGTGACGCCCTGCAGTGCGGGAGCACTTTTGTAGGTAGCAGGTCTGTTTGTTGTGCCATGGCTGGGGTTTGGATCATCAGAGACTATATGTAGTAGCTGAAGCTGCATTGTTTAGGGCTGAAGTGTGTGTTTTTTTTATAGAAAGAGGCAGCCTGATTGAGACAGGACAATGCAGTTGGAGAAAATAGTTGTTTTAGTGAAAATGAGAAGAGGATTGGGTTAAAAGTACTTAGGTTTCATTGTGTACGTTTGTATTTGGGTGCAGGGGGAAGGGCATGAGGTAAGGTGAGGCTGAAGGAAAAGAGGTTGTGGTCTGAGACTGGGAAGGCTAAATTGGAGAAACTAGAGTTGGAGCAGTAGCGGGAGTAGACAAGGTCAAGGGGGTTCCCATCACAGTGGGTGGGAGATGATATCCATTGGGAAAGACCAAAGGAGGAGATAAGTGAAAGAAGTTTAGTGACAGAAGAGACAGTGGGATTATCAATGGGAGTGTTGAAATCACGTAGTATGAGTGTAGGCAGGTCAAAGGATAGGAAATAATTGAGCCAGGCCGCAAAGTTGTCAAGGAATTAGGAAACTGGACATGGGGGGCGATAAATCACAGCAACACAAAGGTGGAAAGGGTAAAATAGACGGATAGTATGGCCTTCAAAGGGAAAGAATGAGAGGGAGGGTTCAGCAGGTATAACTTGGAAGTTGCATCTTGGAGAGAGTAGAATGCCTACTCCACCACCTTGTCTGTTTCAAGTTTCTGTAATGGCAAGGAGGTTGAGATGTAGAAATGATTAGATCATGGATGGATACAGGTTTGTTACAAACAGATCTGGCGTTCCATAGTGCACAGGTGAAGGGAAGAGAGGGTAGTGCAGATATGTGGATAAGATTGGCTGGATTGGAAGCATGGGATGGATGGTAAGGTTTGGGGTACAACGAGGAGCGTGAGCAGATAATGGGGATTGTACGGGACCCAGGGTTAGGCAAGATATCACCAGCAGCCATGAAAAGGAGCAGTGTGAGAAAGAGGGCATGTGAAGAGGAATTGTGGGTGTGAGGATTATTTTTGTATATGTAGGCTGTTGAGTGTGGTGTGTGCAGAAGACAAAACAGTTCATGTGTGCAGACTGGCAAGGAGGGAAGTAGTGAAGGGGAAATCATAGTCGGGGAGGGAGGAATAGGATGATGGAGAAAGAAAAGTTTGGAGAAAAGCATGGTGACAGTAAATAGGAGAGACTGTAAATTGAGTAGGTTCATGATGGAGAGATGTGAATGAATATATATTAGCTAGGGTAGGTAGTGAGAGTAGAAAGGAACAATTGATCCAAATTGTGTGGGACAATGGAAGAGGTAAAGGATACTTTACCGCCCCCTGGCTGGGGTTAATGGAGTAGGTAGTTTCTGCCGCTCTGACACGGCGAGGTCCAGGAGGATCCTGACAGTTGGGTGCAGAGGGTACAGCATCTAAACAGAGATGTTAACAGCAAACACAACTGAGCTCAGTGAGTAGCTGAACAGATGTTGAAACAGCAATGACAGTTGAGCTCTGTGGGTCCCACAGCTGGACAGAGATGGTAGTTCTGTAGATCCTAAAATAGGCTTGTTTTTTGGTATGAAGTCGATCCTCAGTGCTGCTGTAATGTTTCCAACAGTATTTAGAAATATCCAAAAAGTTAAATTTGTGAGAATAAGGAAAAGTGGGAGCTTGGGCTAAGAGCTGAGTCAGTGTATAGTTTACTCCAACTGCCGTCCGCATGACACTCGATGAAAATCCATTTAATGAAAATTAAATTAGTGACAAAGATTGCTGTGACCTCTTTAAAAGAAAAGTGGAGTTCTGTTTTGAAAACACGGGTGCAGGATTTTAACTAAAGGATAAGTTTGTTTTTATATACTGTGGATTAGCATGACGTGGAAGGTGAGAGGGCCTTATAAGCATATTAGTCTAGGGCAAGCCCTGATTACAAACACCCTCTGGAGGAATTTTCGCAAAAGCTGCCCATGAAGTATTAACATCTCTGATAGAATGCACTGTAATGACTTCTGGAATATTAATGTCCTTTTTGGTAAGTCATTCAAATTAGTTTTACTTTCGCTTAGTGGTTAGCACTTCTGCCTCACAGCACTGGGGTCATGAGTTCAATTCCCGACCATGGCCTTAGCTGTGTGGAGTTTGTATGTTCTCCCCATGTTTGCGTGGGTTTCCTCCGGTTGCTCCGGTTTCCTACCACACTCCTAAAACATACTAGTAGGTTAATTGGCTGCTATCAAATTGACCCTAGTCTCTCTATCTCTGTCTGTCTGTATGTATGTGTAAGTTAGGGAATTTAGACTGTAAGCTCTAATGGGGCTGGGACCGATGTGAGTGAGTTCTCTGTACAGCGCTGCGGAATTAGTGGCGCTATATAAATAGCTGATGATGATGATGATGATTGTGCTTTTGACTTTGAAGAGGCTGCTTGGCCATTCTTACCGCTGGTTGGTATAATGCAAAGTTCATCTGACTTTCTAAAGCTTTGTGCTCATTCAACATGGCATTTTAATGTTTCACATAAAACCAAGAAATAATCGCCCTGATTAATGGAGACAACTGTGAGAAAAGTGGCCACACTTGGTAAAGTGAATGAAGTGGCTACCATCGAGATTAATTCTTTAATCTGTTTTAGCACCTTTCTATCTATAAAGAATGTGAAGAAGGTTTTTTGCAGCTTACAGCCTGTATTCCTAAGTCTCTTTTTGGCAATAGCCACTAAACTACCATCAACATGAGATGCAATAGAGAATTTCCTTCAATAAGTTCAAAGAGTGGTATTTGTAGTACCAGGAAAAGATATAGGTCCCAAATAGGAAATATGGTTTGGCAGAAGGCCTGATTTTGGCAACTGCTCTCACAAATTCAAGGACTAGAAGATTAAAGGCCCATTGAACATCACATATGGCTGATAATATATTTTATACTTTAACAGTGCTTGGGCCATTATGGACTCCTATCTGAAGGATGCTCAGAACAGAAAAGTAAGGGATCAATTCCTGATTATTCTGAAAAATCAAAGACACTTTACTGAAATCAGTAGTTTAGTATGTAGCATTGGTAGACAATGTTATACCTTTTAAAAGGGTTTGAACCATTGCTGGAGATATCCTTAGTGCTGATAATATCCTCCTCTCAATTTCTGTGCAATTAAATAAAGCGATTGCAAGAAGGTACCTGGCTAAATTGCCATAAAGACTACCAGAATCATGGATGATAATACTTCCAAGAATTTCATGGTCATTTTCAACTTTTTGTCATATCCTTCATTAATCATCGCACCTTCTAAACTTTTGCCACTTGTAAAGATAAGAAGTTCTATTGCGTGTTGAAAATAGTTCTCCAAAGATAAATTCCCTGGATCAATTGCCACCAGAGTAAGTGCCAGTAAGATTTGCCACAACCAATTCAACCACTTCAAGGAGTTAAGAATTCTACAATTTAACTACACTTACAATAATTAAATCCTTCTTATGCCGATGGCGAAGCTGTCTTTCTTCCATTTATAATTATCTAACCGAATTTCCTGGGTATTGTCTTCTGTATGAGTTTGTTAGACAAATGTTTATACGGATATGAAATATATTAATAAAGTCACATTTAAGATGCACCTTTTTTCCACAGTAAACCCATCATTCTTTATCATTTAACCCTTCCATTCCATTTATTCATGTGTTCCACATCTTCACCCTTTCAAATTCTCTTATGTCCTTTTTACTGTGTTGTGCTAAAAAAAATCTACCCCATATTCAACATATGGTCTAACCAATGACTTATGGAATGGTAACACTATGTTAACAACACTTTCATTTTCTCTATTTTTACTTTCCCAATTTCAATTTGTTTTATTGTCAGGTACTAGTTATCTACCTTGCAATGCAGCTACATTTGCTGGAAGCAGTTTAATTCTGATCTTTATCCAGCCTCCCAATATTTGACTTGCCCCTTTTCTTGCGCCACTGATACAACTTCCAGTCAGAATGCTGCTGTCAAGGTGATTGTCAGAATCGGCTACGTTGGAGACTGCCACTGAGATCAGCACACGACTGTGCTCACTTATAAAGACCAGGTGAGTCTAACAAAAAATGGAAATATACTTTTTACAAATATCCATGGTTATTAATAGAAACATTTTTCTTCTATCTGTAGTGCTCCAGTTCAGATGTTGTCAATGGTGGCTGCTGAACTTCTGTTTTCAGACAGTGTGTGCCACCAACTCAAGTGACACTAGAGCCTCCACACTTCTATGAGTCCTAATAAAATCCTGCAAAAAAAAAAGAAAATACTTACCTTGCGGTCACGTCAGCCGACGATCCAGCTCCCTCCCTTGTCCCCTCTTCCGTGCTGTGCTCGCATTTATTTATATATGAATATATATATTTATATTTAGGGGCCCCGGTGCACTGCATTGCCCGGGGGGGGGGCCATAATGTAGTTAAGGTGGCCCTGAGTTTTTCTCCAAATATTTGTTCACTTAATTACTATCTTACACTTAGATTACTTAACCTTTACAATTAATCTACACATAGAATTTATTTAACCTTAGTACATGATTGTCCTTAAATCACCCTTCTTATAGTCCCTGTATATGTTATGTTACCCCAATTTTAATGAATTCAGACTTCATTTTTTTTACTCAGCTCAGTGTATCTGTCTATCACTCTGTAAACTCTAAGTTTGATCCATTTGATTGGTCCTTAATGTTGTGGTTAGGTAGCTATTTTTAAATAGTAGCAGTACTCTCAGAGTAGTCGTCTGGCCATCATCATCATCATCACCATTTATTTATATAGCGCCACTAATTCCGCAGCGCTGTACAGAGAACTCATTCACATCAGTCCCTGCCCCATTGGAGCTTACAGTCCAAATTTCCTAACACACACATAGGATGGACGGACCGGACAGACCCGACAGACTAAAGTCAATTTGTTAGCAGCCAATTAACCTACCAGTATGTTTTTGGAGTGTGGGAGGAAACCGGAGCACCCGGAGGAAACCCACGCAAACACGGAAAGAACATACAAACTCCTCACAGATAAGGCCATGGTCGGGAATTGAACTCATGACCCCAGTGCTGTAAGGCAGATGTGCTAATCACTACGCCACCGTGCTGGCCAGGACTTGGATACATTTGTATAATAGTTGTTGACAAGTAGAAGAGTGTTTGTTAATTTTAATGGTGCCACTTATCTGAGTAGGATTTTCCATCTGGTGTAGCATAGTAATCATTGTCCAGATGGCTTTTCTTTGCATTGGAGGCTTGGTCCTTTTTGGATGTGTCCAGTTGTCTGGGCTGTATTCTCTCTCTTTCTAATTACTGATGGTACAAGTTGCCGGTTTCCAGGATTTGACCTTCTTATGCTGCTGCGTATATTTATCTATCATTTTCTCACAGTACTTTTACATCTAAAACTCTAAGATTTCACCCTAAATTTCACCAAATTGAACATTATAATCATAACTATGCTATTTTAAAGAACACTATTTCTTTTCTTTGTATATTCCTGTAGCATCTTTCTATCTTAGTCTCTGTTAACTTTTTCACAAAAAAATGGTCTATTTCATTGTATTTTTCCCCTCGCTCCTATCAGTACCACGTCACTGTCTACAAGTTTCTCTCTTCCAGAGAGTTTGTTACACACTTTTCTTTCTTTAATACACCTACTATCCCTACTCTGCTTTCCTATCAGCTATTAGTAGATCTTATATTGTCCTTACTCTACTTCATAATAAAGATGTGCATTTAGTTTTCTTTTTAGCTGTCTCCCTATTGATCTGTCTTCTCTCCATTAGTTTTATATGTTCACCGCTGTTGTTCTCTTTGGCCTTTACTATTATCTGCTGTCCCCTTTATCATGCTGTTTGTTTCCCTTTTTAAGCTCCTGATCCCTTTGAAAGGATCCTTCTCTTAGCCCCCTTTTCACTCCACACAGTCAACTTGAGCTCTCCTCTCAGAAAACTGCCTCCTCTCAATGCATCAGAGAGAAAGCTCAGCGGGAGGCTCACAATATCACGGAGCAAATTTCAGAGTCAGTAAGTTTTTTTATGGGGATATATGTTTCAGTCGACTGCACTCCCTTATAAATACACTGTAGGGGAAGGCTGCCTAAAGGAGAAGGCTAAAGGTGACCCCCTATATACCTTTCCAGAAAAAACAAATGTAGAGAATCTTCTTGGCGCATAATGAAAGTATAGAATGGTTACGTGAAACTGAATGATGGTTTTATATATAATATATGTACTTCTGAAAGTAAAATAAAGATCAATTTATTATGTGCACACAGAAATAGCAAATAATAATTGTAATCCTGTCCTGGACAGAACGGAACACAACTATACAAACAGATAGCTTTATATTCTTGACTCAGACAAGGAAGAAGATAAATAGCAATAGCATGTGAAACAAACATACTTTGTCACAAGAAAATGTTAATCTTGCTTGGCAGAGGCTGATAGTTATAGAGCAAGGCCTAAACTATGCTTGTGGACAGGGTAAATCAAGTCTCGGTGCTGTGAGCAGGCTTGTCTTTAATGTAAGGGACTTGTAGCAAAAATGAAGTCCGCTATAGATAAAGAATAGCAGACTTCCAGTGTTTATAGGTAAGTAATGTGACTGGATCACTATTAAATAACTTTTGGTAAAAATGTATTTAAAGGAAATAGCGCAGGGCGCATATTTATATAATTGCATAGGCACTTTTTTGCTAGTGTAAGATAGGAAGTCATTATCTCTGAGACCAGGGTAGAAAAATAGTTTTTTCTATTTAACCTTGCTATAGGAAATGCCTATTTCTGATGTATATATCTGATACATTAAGTCTTTGTTTTGAAAGCCTTTTGCATATCTTAGTGAGAGGAAATGCATTCATGTCTAAGGTATATGTTCGAAGTCTGATAGCTGAAAGTGCTAATGAAGTTGTGATGAAGTGTCATGCCTGCTCAGGCCAAAGGCCCAGCAGGGGGTCGTTACTGTGTGGCCTTTTGCCAGAGTGAATTTCATAGATAAGTGTGAATTTTGTTAGCCTTGAAATACATGTAAATTCATGGTTGTGTCAATAGAGTATATCCTGTTTCTAGAAATAGACTATTTCTGAACTGTATAAAAGATGAGCTCTGTGAGCATGTAAGGGTTCTTCTGAATTGTCATCTTACCTGATCACACTGGAACCTTCCACCAGTGTGTGTGAGCAAATAAACCATCTTGCTTCAAAGACCTGCTTGGAATCATCTTCAATATTGCTGTTTTCCTGTGATCTACAGATTAGACCCTAAAATCTAATCCATTCTCCGGCTGTCTCTGCGTTTTGGACCCAACCTATTCCAGTACCAACCCATGCAGCCCTGGTCCATGTGATAGGCCAGGGGGGACCCATTCACAGCAACCCGGATCCATAGTAAGAGGTCCGGAGTTACCAGCCAGGTACACCAGCAACGAGATACACTAGCAGCGTCAGTGACCCAGAAGAAACCCGGTTCTGGATGCCGGTATAGGAGTCCAGTGTTGGCAACTCATGTAACCCCCTCCTACTGTGGCAAGAGGGCGCTTTTTGGATAATGAAAGGGAAGGATAGCAAAGTAAGCCCAGCCGGTTCCTAGCAACAACGGACAGGGTGGCATAGGCGGTCCATCCTGTCACAAGTAATATTAAAGTCAATTCTGTATAATAAGAACAAAGTCTAATTGCAAACAATAGTTCTTAGTTTTGCACAGAGATGTTCCCTATGTTCAAAGACACAGTCTAAGTATTTCCAGAACGATAAATCAATATTTGCACAGGGTTGTTCCTTTTGTTCAAATTTAAAGTGTTAGGGCTAGACTTACTAAGCTGCGGGTTTAAAAAAGTGGGGATGTTGCCTATAGCAACCAATCAGATTTTAGCTTTCATTTATTTAGTGCTTTCTACAAAATGACAGCTAGAATCTGATTGGTTGCTATAGGCAAAATCCCCACTTCTTCAAACCCGCAGCTTAGTAAATCTAGCCCTTAGTGTTCCAAAAGCAAAAGTGATACAAAGATGTAGAAGGTAGGAAATAGAGATGTAAAACCTCAACTTACATAATGATTTAAGTGCAATGCTTTTCTTCCATATGTCGGACGTTCCTTACCTCCCCTTGAGATGTGCGGGGGACAGCGCAATGAATCTTGCCTAGGTGTCCAGTTTCAGAAGGCAGAGCTGTCTCTGTCTACAACGCTGTTTGCTGTCTCCTTGCGTCCTCCTTACAGTCTTGCGTGACTCCTTCTTTTAGACAGCTACACAGTTAACTTGAGCTCTCCTTTCAGAAACGTGCCTTGGCTTAATGGATCAGAGAGGAGGTTCAGCGGAGGCTCACAATGTCACATGGAAAATTTCATGTCTAGCATAGATACAGTCTAAACAGTCAGTTTTTTAAAACATTTCTGTGCCACCAATGGCTTTTTCACATCATCATTTATTTACACAGCGCCACTAATTCCACATCGCTATACAGAGAACGCACTCACTTCAGTCCCTGCCTCAATAGAGCTTATAGTCTAAATTCCCTAAAACACACACAGACAGACTAGGGTCAATTTGATAGCAGCCAATTAACCTACTAGTATGTTTTTGGATCATGGGAAGAGACCGGAGCACCTGGAGGAAACCCACGCATACACGTGTAGAACATACAAACTCCACACAGATAAGGCTGTGGTCGAGAATTGAACTCATGACCCCAGTGCTAACCACTAAGCCATCATGCTGCCCATGATATCAATACTTCATTGTTCTCAAAACTGTTTATATCTACAACCAGGCACAAGTTACAATATAATGTTTTGAAGTATAGTTACTTTAACACTATTTTGGATTACCACTTTCTTGCCTATTCATTTGGCACTTACAGTATATCTTAAAACTAGTTCTCTGTCCATGATCATAATTTATCCCCTAGGACTAGTGCTCTCATTTTATATACTAGACTGTTTTGTGGAACAGTATAGCACGCTCTCGGAAAATCCAAATATATCACATTAACTGCACAACCAAGATCCAGTTTGAAATGTTCCTCCTCATAAAAATGAATAGTTGTTAGGCATGACTGTTCCATCATGAAACCACACTGTCACTGTGTTAGAAAATTATTGTCGACAATATATTTCAGAATTTTTTCTGTCTTTCCTATTCTTCCTAAATATGCTATATCCTTCCAAATTCACTACCTAAATTATGTCAACTATATTATAATTCTCTTCCAGAATAACTAATTTTCGTTCACATATTTAGTTTTTAAGACTCTTAGTATTTGTAACCATTTGTTTGATATTTTTACTGCCACTTCTTACTGTATGTACCTTATCACTTATTCTAGACCAACTTCATGTTACTATCTTACACACTGGTTCTAGCTGTTAGGGTTCCCAGTATGTATACCACAGAGAACAGCCGTGCTTGAAAACAATCTTTATTATATACAAGGGTCACACAGGTAATAAATAAGTGCAGTCAATGGTGAAAGTGCAGATACAGGTGTCAGGATAACCAGGCCAGCTGAGAACCTGGAGCTGGAAAGACAGATATCCAGATATAACAGATAAAGCAGGAGTCACTGGATTACCAGGTATAAATGGTAAAGCTCAGATTCAGGTTTCCAGGTTCTGCAAATGAAGTGCAGGCACAAGGAGACTGAATTATCAAGGTAGTCAGGAGGTATGAGGCACAGGTTAGCAAGGAGGCATGAGGCACTGGATGATCTATCGGAGAATCAGGGTCAGCAATCCCAAGGTGAGAAGGCAGAGGATCCACAACAAAGCCAAGGAATAGACAGGAGCACGTTCAAATGTAGCCAGGATCCCAGGATCTGGGTTACAAGAAATGATGCAGGACAATGGAACAAAGTAGGAGTCGAATGCAAGGGAGAAGTCAGAATCCAAAAAAGAGTTTCACAGAGAAACCAGCAGCACCAAAGTCAAATGAACTGGCACTAATCAGTAGGAAAATTCAGTCTTAAAAATGCCAGCCACAGGTGATCACAACCCTGAACAGATGAGGCCTTAACCCGTTTCAGACAAGGAGAAACTGTCCAGGTATAACAGCAGCACCTCTGGTAGCACAGAGGTACTGCAGGCCTAATTCAAAATAAGGACACACGCTTCACCCCCCCTCTCTTTGCTTCATAGTTTACATCTCGTCTACAGCAATCTAACCATCTTCTCTCCCAGCATAACTGCACCATCCCCATTGAAGTGCAGCTTATTCCTACTGTAGATCCTGTACCTGGCACAGAAACGGGTCCTATTCCCCCAAAATCCCAAACCTACTTTCCAATATCAAATTATTAGTCATTTATTAACCTCCCTAAGCTCCTACTGATTCTCTCTGTAGCACACAGCACAGGTCTTTATTTTCATTTTACAGATTTATTGTTCATTTTAACTTTCATAAAATTGCTTTTAAGAACCGTCAATTTACCTCTACCCTTGTCAGTTTTGTCGATATGTACTATAACTACTGGGTTAGCTCCAGCATCTCCCAACAATTTATCATCCCAATCTACATTTTTCTGAATTCGAGCATCCCGTAGACAAGAAACTGTTTGGCATTCCCAGTTTTGACAACTAATTATTGAATCCCCTACCAAGAGCACGTGTCTGTTCTTCACTACACTCCCATTCCCATCTTTACTGGAACAATCATTTCCAAGTTACTAGCGATGCCATGCTTCTCCTGAACTGTCACCCCCAAGATAAGCCAACATGGCAGTTTTATTGTCAAATCATGACACTCTTCTCACTCACCCTTCTTCTAAATGTTAACCAGCTAACAAACTCATTATTCTGCTCTCCAATGTCTCTGCCACCTTCTACACTGACCCCCTACCATTGCCTAATCAGTGAGCAGCAAACTCCATTCTTTGCTGTCAAAGGACCGCAGTTTAACTTATTCCTCATTTAGATTCAGAATCTGGGGCCTGATTCATTAAGGATCTTAACTTAAGAAACGTCTTATTTAAGTCTCCTGGACAAAACCATGTTACAATGCAAGGGGTGCAAATTAGTATTCTATTTTGGACATAAGTTAAATACTGACTGTTTTTTCATGTAGAACACAAATATCAACTTTCAATTTCAGTGTACAAAAAAACTATCGAGTATTTTTGTGCTTCATGAAAAAACAGTCAGTATTTAACTTATGTGCAAAACAGAATACTAATTTGCACCCCTTGCATTGTAACATGGTTTTGTCCAGGAGACTTAAACAAGAAGTTTCTTAAGTTAAGATCCTTAAGGAATCAGTCCCCTGGACTTCTAGATGAGCAACTCACCCCTGAACTGTTCTTACAAAAGTACATACATATAGTATTACAGATATGTATTATTTTAAAGTGAAGTATTAATTCAGAAGAAGCAAAACATTCAGCACAGTAAATGTATTAACAATCAGGCTGACAATAGGAATATATATAAAGGCACAATTTCAATAGTTTGACACTAAAATCTCCTTCTTTTTATGTAAGCTTGTTCTAAACTAATGTGACATTGACTCATATTAAATAGATTTTTGGTTTACTTTTAATACTTAAGATACTGTCTACAGTGACTTTCAAACTCCCTTTAAATACCACACAGTAGTTAACAAATCCCCCAGCTTTTGCAATTGTCAGTACACTTGGCTCACTTGCTGCAAACTTCCACAATTCTCCTCTCACGTGATCTTAACTCACATAAGGTTCTATCTGACCTTATACACGTGGCTGAGCCCAAGAAGCAGGTTTATGTCGATCTCGGTTTTTGTTTTTTTATCTTCTTTTGATGAACATGCAAAAAGACTGTGCTACAAGACTTGAGAGATGTGCTGACTAACACCTGCAAAAACGTGGAGAGATTCCAATTGGGAGCTGTCTGTCTGCTTGGATGGATATTAAGAAGGGGAGATTTTCCCCCGACAGCTATTACTCCTAATCGGGTGAGATCGCTAAAAAATGTCTCTCTTAATATGATTTTTCATTTTAACTTTGTGACAGAGTCCAATATGAGGAACAAATAAGATCAGGATTTATTATGACATTTGCACTATTGATTCATATCCCATTACTTACGTGAACTGACCATTCACTTTGGAACATAGGATTATGCATTCTGACAGTGTTTCAAACCAGATCTGATCTCGGGCACTTTACCTGTGATCATGCTTCTGCAGGATACAGAGCTCATTATTTACATAAGGATTGCCTGTCTTTTTTAAGGAACCCCATATTATTATAGCCTTTTGAGATTTTTTTTTATTACCTTTAGTGTTGTACATTGTGTGATGTTTTTAAATTTGATGTTGTAATAAATTTATATATGAAGTAATACGGACTTTGCATTATTTATGCTGTTTTTTTTTTTATTTTGACATTTGATATCTGTTCAGTCCTATGGCGCACATGTCCATGCATGTTTGATGCTTGTTACTAGAAATATCTTGGCCTCATAACTAGAGATGTTCACTGATCTCCGTGTTATGGTTTTGGTTTTGGCAAAACCGCCCTTGCGTGGTTTGGTTTTGGTTTCGGATCTGTATTTTTTAGAGAAAAATAGCTAAAATCCAATAATTTTACTCTTTTTTTGCATCTACATTATTATTAACCTCAATAATACTAATTTCCAGTAATTTCCAGTCAATTTTGACCACCTCACAGGTCACAATATTATTTTCATCTCGGACAAAGACTGCCGCGAGCTGGCTGGATGCTAAGAGAATGAGCAATGACACAAACCACGGCAGTTCATAGCACATTTAGGAAACATTGCCACACAGCAGTGGCAGAAAAGAAAAGTGATGCAAGATGAAATTGTCCTTGGGCCCTCTTAACCACCCTTATGTAAGATATTGAAACGACATGTACAGTTTAACAAAGCAAGCATTCCAGCTACAAGCAGTGCCACTTTTGTGGCTGAAGTGCTTTGTTTGTTTGTGCCCCCACAAAATAAGCTACCAATAGCTTAGCCGCCTTAAGCCTAACAGTGCTGTCAATGAACTCTACATTATTAAATCATGTCTGCTCGTGCTGCATTTTTAATCTCCTTCTTCTCTGTGGATACCTCCCTCTCATCCCTGAAGAACTCCCAAACTTATGTAGACATAGGAATGGATATTACAACTGAAGTGGCATTAGTTCTACTTTAGACAGACTAACACGGAACATGTGGACAGCATGGAATATATAATGTTGGAATATGGTGCATTGAACAGAGATTTAAAAAAATATATAGACACAGCTGAGGAGGCCGTTAAAATGTGACCCACTAATAATGTAAGTATGGGGTAATGTACAATGTACTTTAAAGTACATTGTACATTACCCCATACTTATATTACCCCCTTAAAAGCAGTGGTAACAGCGTCAGCGAAGTCAGTGACATCATCCACTGCAGCCGGCGTCTTCAGTGTTCTGGAATGCTTGAAGTCATTAGGATACAATAGCCGTGATGTATCCTCATCGTGGAACCAGGCAGCCGGACTACAGACGTCGTGGTAAGTGGTGGTGCAGTCAGCACCGATCTTCCGTACCCCACCGGCTTTTCACTGTTCCTCAATCCTCAAAAGCATATACAGGGTGGAATTTCACCTTGTTACCTCCTCTTACTTCAGTTGGTGGCAGGTCAAAGCAAATTGCTCTTATAGCTGCTGCAATCTCCTACATGTTGTTGCCGAATGGCGGAAACGTCCAAATATTTTACAGGCAACAGACTGCATCTCCTGCACGTCCCTGTCATTTTTTAAAAAACTTTGCACCGCCAAGTTTATTGTGTGAGCAAAACAGGGAACGTGATGGAATTCACCCAGCTGTAATGCTCTCACAATATTGTTGGCGTTATCAGAAATGACATATCCTGAGGAGAGTCAAATCGGAATAAGCCATGTTACAATGACATCCCTTAGTTTTTCTAATAAATTGTCAGCTATATGCCTCTTAGTGAAGCCAGTAATATACAGAGTAACCTGCCTCTGAAAAATGTGATGTTCTTGGGTACATGCTGCTGCTGTTTCTGCTGGTGATGAAGAATCACCAACCCAGTGGGCTGTCACAGTCATGCAATCTTTAGTTTGTCCAGTTCTGCTTGTCCACATACCTTTGGATAAGTGTACATTGGGTGGAATGCCATTTTGTAGCCAATAAGTACATTTTTACGAACCTTCTGGTAGAGGTGAGGAATAGCTTTTCTACTGAAATGGAGTCGTGATGGAATTTGGTAATGGGGACACAAGACCTCAAGTAATTGTATAAAACCAGTTTCATTAATAGTGGATATTGGACGCAGATCCAATACTAGCATAGTCGCCATGACGTCTGTGATCCGCTTTGCGACTGGGTTACAGCTTTCATTCTGGCTTCCTCTTGCAAAGGATTGTTTAACAGTCAATTGTTGTAAACTACTAGTAGTATTCTTCTAGGTCTGCTTCTGGAATAAAGATACACCCTTCCCCTCCCCCAGCAGCAGCAGCAGCAGTGGGACTAATGCTCAAGAATTCTTCAGCGTAATCCAGGATAGTGGAGTCATATAGCCTTAGCAACTTGGATGCAGGACTAACTCCGATCGCTACTGAGGATATTGATAAGAAAGGTGTTGTAAGTGTAGATTGCAGATGTCTGGATCTAGCTGAGAGAAGAGACGAAGCTGGTGATTGACTAGTTGTTATTTTTTTTAGCTTCCGATTTTCACTATAGCTTGCCATGAACTCGCTTCAAATGGCGTAACATGGATGAGGTTCCTAGATGGTTAAAGTCCCTACCTCCACTGACTGTGGCTTTACAAATGCTATAAATGACTAGACAACTGTTGTCAGGATTTGGGTAGAAATAATTCCACATATAAGAGGTGGATTTTTTGGTCTTATGCCCAAGCATGACAATGGCCTTCTTCTTATCACATGCAAGATCTGCTTCCACTGGGGCAGGACTTACACAAACAACATTATCCTCATTAACATCCTCATTAACGCCCCCGTCAGCTACACAAATATCCCCCACATCCTGCTGCAATTCCAAAATGGCATCCTCAATTTGTGCATCACCGGCTACATTTGGGCTGCTCATGCACACATCTGCAGAAATGCTGAAAGGGGCCTTCTTTATGGGTATACTATCGGAAAGGTCAGGCTTACACATAGCACTCGTGGATAGACTCTCCTCAGGGATTTGTGTAATTTCTGAATCTAAGCATACATTTTCCTCTAATGCCTTACTGTTTTCTTCCCGCTCGGCTTTTACGCGTAAAAGTATTTGGACACCACTTTTGGAGTCCGAATGACAAGGTCTTGCTTGGTCATGACTGACCTTACAAAAAGATGCCTCAGAGACAGTTGCAGAACTAGCACTCATAGAAAAAGGCGAAGCCCTCATTCTTTCCTTGCCACTGTGTGTGTAGAATTTAGGTGTTTTTTTCTTTACCAAGGTAAAAGGTGTGTTTTTACATTTTGGTTTCCCTGACTTAAAAACATTATGCACTTTAACATAGGCTTTAGTAGATGACGTAGAGGGATTACTATCATCATGACTGGTGCAAGCAGCTGCTTGGTGCTTCTGGTCTTCTGTGTACTGCTGTGAATCCATTTTGATAACACACTAAAATGTGACGTCAGATTTTGAAGAACACTGCCAGCCGTAATATTTCTATTTTAGCAATGACAATTAGAAAAGGAGCAATGGGCCTCTCCTGTTTGTGTGTTAGCTATAACTCAGTAGAATGTCACTGGAGACTGGGTCTGGATCACCGTGGAGGGCGGTACTTATAGAATCCAAAACGACGTAATGATAACATTTTCCTGGTTTTCAATTCAGAGGGCGCGTAAAAGTACCAAGCTGGCTCGGCTCAGTGCTCGTATCTGCTAAGTTCGGGCATGCTTGGTTCTCTGAGAACTGAGCCTGAGCATCTCTATTCATAACACAATTGTGATGAGGTCCTCATAGTCCAGTCACACCGACCATGGTGCCTCATCAGCACCCATTATGGCAGAGTGCTAATTGCATTAGAAGCAATGTGAAACATTAGTCATTTTATGCTCATTATATTCCAAATGATATAACTGCCTGGAGAAATTCCTTATAAAACCATATTAAGTTTGTACTTCAAGGTATATTTTTTTTAGGTAGATTCTTTAAGGTAGATTTTCCTCTCGGATATCGCTTGAACCCCTATTACTGACTTCATTATATGTAGATGACAGGTACACTAACATTTTCAGATTCATATGCAATCTAAAAAAACAACTCAACGATTGTTTGCTATTTATTCCAGAAAGGCTTATTAATTTACTTGTTTGCCCTATCAAAACCTACTGTAATGTCACAGCATCCCTTTAAAGTTCACCTGTCAACAAAACCTAGTATTGTCTGTATATAGTATATGCAAATTTACAAACCCATTTAAATTTCAAACTTGTTATTTGCTATTGCAATTTTTTTTTAGGTGAAGGAACTTTCAGCAGGATTCTAGTCAGTAAAAAGAGAAAATTGGTGACACTAACCAGAGTTGTGGGGTGGTATTTAGGTAGGGGGGAGCAAAGGGATTATAGTGAGACATGTTGAAACAGCCAAGTTAGTAAATCGGAAACTGTTAGGAAATCGGAACTATAGGGGTTGAGCAAAAATAGAAATGTGTTTGATAGTTTATGTAAAAGGTGAGACAGAGGCTCCATTTCAGTTGCCACCTCAAGCAGCAAAGTGGTTATGTTCACCCCACATCTGACACCAAGGATTACTTACTAGCATTGCTCATAGGTCCACCAAAACCAGAGAAGCCAATCAGTAATTTGTTTTTATTGTTTTCTGTATTAATTTCTGGTGATCCAGTCAAATCCTTTTCTGATGTTTTATCTTAAGCTATTAAATTACATAGGCCAATCTCTTCACATAAATTACTAACTCCAGAGTCCATTCGTCAGCCATAATACACCTTGTGATTGTTTTCGAAGATGTAAGAAAGAGGATTGTTTGGACATAGTTGGGAGTTTCAGCATATTAAAGTTGTGTTTGTAAAATATAATTATGTACAATATTTTAAAAAATGTTTATTTTAAGCAATTTTACTAAGTAATGTGTTTTTACCAATAATAATCATTATTTCAGCATCCCTCCGCTGGTACATTTGCTGCATTTAGAAGTGCCCCAACACTTACACATAGCCTGACCTCTGCCTAAATTTAATATTACTGGTATGAAAGTTATTTAATAAAATTACTTTTTTTAATGTGGAAAATGCCCTCAAAGGATTATTCCACTGAAAATTGTAGCAGTCTGTAAAATGCATCGCCTCCAATATTTAGGGCCTGATTTATCTTTGGACGTTTAAAATATGAATTTGAGAATATTTTCGACAATATTCAAATGCAAGCGGATCTCAGAATACGTTTCTATTTGAATCTGGGTATAAGTATGCTCTAACTAAACGTTACTTGTCGTACGTAGACCGACAGAACAGAGGGCATGATACACACATAACTATGTGCAATATAAAGTCCTATCAGAATGCAGGCAAAAAATAAATAAATTATAAAACAATTGAACAACTCTTAAAACTATAATCATTAGTGACATTTTTTATTTATCTTTTTGTTACAGTAAATATATAACTCAGGATGTTCTTAAAGCGTACTGTGTATAAAATGTCATTTTATCTTCCTTGCACATACATGTTCTGTGTTATCTAGTGGCACGTATGCTTGTAGTTTTTAATACAAAGACTATGCCCTGTCAGTTATCACTATCAATGAGCACTTACACCTGCCTTGTAGCTGGTGCAAATGATATGGCTTAATGGCATGTCCTTACCGTACATTGCCCAGCATGACCTTACTGTACAATGCCTATAATCATCCGCCTCTTCCCTCCACCCTTCAAGCTTCATTTGTATTCAGATACGGATTGCACGCAACTGCGTTCATTGGCGAAAGGCCGATTGTTACATAGTAACATAGTTGATGAGGTTGAATAAAGACACCAGTCCATCAAGTTCAACCTATTTTGGATCTCCTGCGATCCTGCACTTATATTTTAAATTGATCCAGAGTAAGTAACCGCCAATATGTTTCAATTGTGAAAATCCCCCCAGACCCAATATTGCAGTCCTATGTTTACCCTATATCCAGTACTGTCCTTCATTTTAATTAACAGTCGTATCACTGGATACACTTTTCCGCTAAAAATTTGTCTAACCCTTTCTTAAACATAGCTATTGAATCTGCCATCACAACCTTCCCTGGCAATAAATTCCATAATTTGACTGCCCTTACTGTAAAGAACCCCTTCCTTTGCTGGTTGTGAAATGTCCTCTCCTCTAACCTTAGGGGTGACCGTGTGTCCTGTGTATAGTCCTTGGGGTAAAAAGTTCCCATGAAAGTTCTCTGTATTGACCCTTAATGTATTTGTACATAGTAATCCTATCTCCACTTAGACGCCTCTTTTCTAAATTAAACATGCCTAAACTGGCTAACATTTCCTCATAACTTAATGACTCCATACCCTTTATCAATTTCGTCGCCCTTCTCTGAACCCTTTCTAGTTCCAAATTATCTTTTTTATAGAGTGGTACCCAGAACTGTACTGCATATTCAAGATGAGGTCTTACCAACGATTTATGGCAAAATTACACTGGCTTCCTTTGCATCTATGCCCCTTTTTATGCATGCCAATACTTTATTTGCCCTTGCAGCAGCTGCTTGACATTGAGCACTATTGCTAAGTCTACTGTCTACGAGCACTCCCAAATCCTTTTCCATTATAGATTCTCCTAAATTAATTCCATTTAATTTATAGATTGCGTTCTTGTTTTTGATCCCTAAATGCATAACATGCGCTATGGCACGCAACGGGATTTACATCTGAAGATGAATCAGGACCTAAGTAAACAGGGTCCTGATGAAGGGTAAGTTTCTTTTACACAGCGACCTTTCCATTTCATCTATTAGGCATGTTGCTGCATTTGATGGATTTTGAAAATGGACAGGTCTTGTGGTGGATAAAAAGACACTGCTGATTGGATGTGTCATGGAAATGCTAACAACAATTACTATTTCATTGGTAAACACTGGGAAAACTAATAAAAGTAGGTACAAAAGGATTATAGCAAATATGTGCTATTCGTGGCTGACTTATCCATTTTAATTTGAGCAATCCATTTCAATTCCCTTTCTAATCAATGTACTTATGATATTTTTGTAATTGCTCTTATAGAGGCTATTGGTATGCATGTGATGTTTAAGAAGAAGTTTGTGGCAATTTCCAGATGCTACAATTTGATAGATATTTACTAATTTGTTCATACATAACTTCATATATGCTACCTGATCTGTGTTCTTAATTGAAGTTTCTTCTGAGCATCTCAGTTCTCTTAGTTTGACATCTTATGTCTATAATTATTTCAGAATTTATTTTCAAATTATGTTTGTGTTGAAAAATAAAGGGGGTAAATTATTTAATATAACTAAAGTCAGAGAGAGATAAAGATATAGGATCTGTCATCCAGAAATGGATTCATTAAGAAGGTTTAGAAAACTGGAAAGAATGAAAGATACTGCTTGATGAAAATGTCATACATGCAGTCATGATTACTGAGTGCCTACACCCACAGTTATTTGAGGAGCACTGCTGAACAGTCTAACAAAGAAAAGAATGTCATCGTCAATAGCCCTATGAATAAATCTATATAGCACCACCAATTAGGCAGCGCTGTACAGAGAATATTTGTCATTCACGTGCCCCAAAGGAGCTTACAGTTTAAATTTCCTAACACATGCACTAGGGTTCATTTTGTTAGCAGCCAATTAACCTACCAGCATGTTTTTATAGTGTGGGAGGAAACCGGAGCACCCAGAAGAAACCCACGCAAACACTGGGAGAACATACAAATAAAACTGAGATATTGGCCTAGTCGGGAATCAAACTCATGACTCCAGCGCTGAGGGGCAGAAATTCTACCATTGTGCTGCCATTCTGCCCTATGATGATTACTTACACCAATAGAATTGAGCTACAGATACAGATGTAGCGTAATACATATTAATACACATTAAAGTTGATCTAGGACATGTCCTACCCCAAGTATAAATCTGTCCCAGCATTTTAAATTTACCTCCCCCTCCAAAGCAACATGGTTTTGCCCAGGTGCAAATGTAACTCATTTTTTATGCTTTGCTCTCCTTAATGACTCAGGCCCAATATGTATATATACACATAATTGACTTCACTTACTTTTTTCTAAATTAAAAAATGTTACATTCTGAAGAGAAGTCAACCCAAGTCTATTTGCTACACGTATAAATGTGACTTACACTTGAACTTGGAAAAGTGGCATCAGCATCAGTATTCTCGTGTAAGTTCTGTACAGTAAAGGTGTGTAGACGCAAGTCAACCACATTTCTTAAAGATGCGTCTGAGATAGACGCACCTCTAAGATAGGCTGCTTAGGAGGTATATCTTTGCATGATTCGTAAGCCTTGTGCAAGTTTACATGTTGCATCCGCTGCACTTATACATTAGAATTAGAGTTGAATTCAGATACATTTTTGCATCTCAGCAAAAGTCGCAATTTTCATTTCAACTACAAATGAGGCCCAATATGTTTGTTATAAAATAAAGTTAGCATTGTTAGACTGTAATAATCCTCAACCATAACATTATAGCTTAACATTAAAATGTTTTGCATGTACAGCATTTCCTAGAATAAAATTACTATTGTAAAACTTGCTCATTTATAATCTGCACTTTCTGCATTTTTTTCTCTTACACTTTTGAAAGTCACCTCAACACTAAAAAGGAGCGATTTAAATGAATGTTAATATGTGCTCTTTTCTGAAAGTCATGATGAAGTCACCAATTTTTTCGGGAATGTCTCAGAAAACACTTATTTTAAATGACAAAAAAAAAGCAAGTCATGTAGCTGAAGAATTTCTTCAACTTAAGGTCGATTATAATACAAATGAATATAAAATCAAAATAGTGTTTAAGTTCTACGTTGCTCATTTCTGTAGCGTTTAGCAGGTACATTTGGGCTCTTGACTATTCTCACGTGGGATTTAAATTTCAAATAAAGTATTCAATTTGATACAATGCATTCAATGTTGCTGGCTGTGCTCCAAGGAGATGAGGTTATTAGCTAATAAGATGAAAAATAAGATAAAAAATAAGTATAAAAATAAGATGTGAAATATAAGTATAAAAATAAGATAACAAATAAGAATAAAAATAAGTATAAAAATAAGATGAAAAATAAGATAAAAAGTGCTAAAAATAAGTATGACTATACTACAATAAAATGGGTGGGTATTAGGCAGAAGTGAATACTTGTAAATGAGTGGATCAATGGCCAAATTAACTGATTGCAGGACATTGGTTCTAATTCATATTTGCCTACTCTTCCGGAATGTCCGGGGAGTCTCCCGAACTTCTGGGCGTCATTCCGGACTCCCTGGAGAGCAAGGCAACCTCCTGGTTCCGGTCGGTTTTACTAATTAAGTGATTCTTGCATCATCGTGGCCTTGCCCCCTGCTGTAATACGTAAAAAAATGAGCTGTTAGTTTAGGGGGCTGGTCCAGATTACACGTTTCATCGAGCCCCGCCCCCACACATCACATTCCCCCCTCCATCTTCCGGATCAACACTTGCAGAAGTTGGCAAGTATGTTCTAATTCCATTGTTCGCTCTTTTCCCTGGATTCAATCATTTACATTATGTCCTTATGTCCCAGACTTTGGAAGTTCATTGTAAGGTTGATTGGGCAGGAAAATTGCCTAAAAATTCTATGTTAAGCACATTTCAATTTTTTATGAGTAATAAAAAAAAAATGAAAGTGAATATACTGATGATGTGACTGAAGCTGTTATGGTTTCTATAAACAGAAACAGTTACTCTGTAGTCATGTGCTTTATTTGTTTTAAGTCAGATGGAAGCACTGTTTATATTGCTGTCTATGGAGAGATTATGTTATTAATCAAATATGTTCTCAGTGGTTGATGCCTGGTTTAGAGATTGCTGCATGTTGTGCATGAATGAATTCATTAACACTTGATGGCAAAAACGGAGGTTTTACATGTTTTCATATATTTCAAGATATGCCCAACTCAAAACAGAGCAGTATTTCTATGTCAGGTATATAAATTTGTATACCTATGCCTAACTATAATGTAGAGTTTGAATTTTATGGAACTTGGATGAATTCAAATAATAGAGGTGCACATATGCTTAAAGAGTTAATAAGAGTGAATAGTAAGCAGAAGGAATAGTCTGCTCATATTGGTTTCTAACAAAGAGGGAGATAAGACACATTCCTGTACCTGATTGTACCTAATTACAAGAGAGAGAACTAGATGAAGCCAGATGTACTATAGAACCCTGCAAGATCAAACACTATTTAGGGGGAGTCCCAGGACAAGGTGTGCTATTAAAATCTGCCCAGTAACAAGAAAGGTAAATAAGATTGTGTAAATGCATTATTTGTTGTTCAGATTCTTGTTAGAATGCTTATTGTATTCCTGAAAAAAGAAGCTCACATTTGGATCTTTGGCTTATCATGTTTGACTTCATACTGATTAGTAAAATGCTAGTTATAACAGTAGAAATGTTATGCTAGTTATAAATGCAAACGTCACATTACCCTGTTTGAACACAATTTAATGTAATGAAGTGTCATATTCACAAGAGAAAATAATGTAGTGCCCATGTTATTAATATATGTGACTGCTGTATTTTCCATTCAGACTGTAATGAAGTACAATATCTGTCATTTACGTTTTATTAATCAAGCGGGAATCCTCTTTTCAGCAGGAGTCCAAATGGAAGTAACGAATAAGAAATCTGAATAGACGACTGCAAATTGACCTAATATAACCACAACTCTAATTAATGAAGTACTAAAGGTTGGAGTCAACTGGTAAACCGCCAATCAGAAGCAGCTAGATAATACTTATAATTTCATCATCATCACCACATCATCACCAGGCCACTGCTACCTGCAAAAGATACAGCTCCTGATAATCAAATATGGAGATGCGTCTAAGTTTCAGTAGATCACATCACCAGGGGACATGCTGCACTTCTGCCTCTCTAGGCTTAAAGTGCTGTCTAAGATATGCTCGAATATAAACACTAAATAAATAAATAATAAATAAATAAAGGCTCACTATGGAAGGCATGTCCAGTACTGAAATATTATGCTCCACAAATAGACTTACATGCAATTGTACATGAAGCCTTGAATGTGAAGCTTACATAATGCAAAGGGTGCAAATTAGTTTATTATTTTGTACATAAGATAAACACTGACTGTTTTTTCATGTAGCACACAAATACTTGATAGCTTTATTTTTACACTGATATTTAAAATTTATCTAGGACATGCCCTATCTCAACTAGAAAGCTGTCCTCATTTTAAATTTACCTTCCCCTCAAATGCATAATGGTTTTGCCCAGGTACACAGTTACTCCTTTTATTGCTTTGCTCTCCTTAATGACTCAGGCCCAAGGTGTGCTGAGTTTTGTGGGGAAGTGAAAACAATTTATATAGGTCTCGCTGTGCAAAAGAGCAAATGTCACATCAAAATTCCAACCTCCTGCCACCTTAGTCACTCCCTTCATTACATTCAATGTTTCTGTTTTTCTCCAAAAATACAGTTTGTCTTAGGCTCATGTATAGATTAAATAATCACGAGAGTGAGAGGACATCAGGGGGTAAATGTATGAATCTCCGGATTCTTCATCTCCGGCGTGTTCAGCCTCTTCAGTGCTTAAATTTAAAGCGGCGCTGCATTGTAAAGGGAAACTTCCCTTTACAATGCAGCGCCGCTTTAAATTTAAGCGCTGAAGAGGCTGAACATGCCGGAGATGAAGAATCCGGAGATTCATACATTTACCCCCAGGACTGTCTTTTGATTAGATGTTTTTGAAGTATTTTTGCATTGGGTAAAGTATGCTTTTGAATGTGGTAATCCGACTGTTAGGATTGCAGTTACTGTTAAGCCTTTAGAACTGAGCTAGTAGAGGTCTTCAACTATAGCAGCCGCTTTCCCATAGAACTGTACATGTTCACCGGTACTCGGATGCCCCTAGCACTTATCTCTATGGTAGTAGAGGCTTATCAGGATAACCGCGGTGTAGGATAAGGTAATAGGAAGACTAGAGGCGGAGGCCGGGGCCAGACCTGGTTGGCAGAAGAAGGGTCAGAATACAGGCCGAAGGTCAGGGCTGGCAGCAATCAAGCAGGTCCAAAATTCAGGCAAAGGTCAGGGTCACAGGCAAAGAAGCAATAACCAAAGTCCAGGCAAAAGGTCAGGGCATCAGACAATCAGGCAAAGTCCAAGAGTACAGACAAGGTCACAATGAAGGATAGTTCAGGAAACAAGCAGGTCAGCAACACACAGGCAGCGGACGCTATAACCAGGAGGGAGGCTCAGTCCTCGCATCCCGGCTGTTGCCATAGTGACGGCCAGGATGAAAAACCGAAAGGTACATCCCGGTCGTCATAACGACATCCAGGATGCAACCAGGAGGCAGAAGTGAGTCACGGTGGCTCGTGACAGGGATAAAATGTAACCAGAAGGCAGAAAATGCAGCCCACTAAGACCGCAATCTATCAAAGGTCGATTTTTACAAATTATTCTAATTTTTAGCGATTGACATGGCACTTTGCAATGAACCTAATATACTTCAGGCAAATCACCATGTAAATCCCCTCTTTATAAAACCCCCTACAAAATTGGCATACATCTGACAATCATTCATTTCTGAATTGTGAAGTATAGAGCAGGGGGAATATGTTGATTCCCATGGAAATCTCCAAAAACTGACACTGGCAGTCCAAAACCAGTCAGATGACTGAGATTCCTTATTTATTTCAGTGAAAAGTATGTTTCAGTTGGAGCAGAAACCCTATAGAAATGCATTGCCAAGTGAAATGAATAGGAAAAAGCTTAGTGAAGTAAACATAAATAAATATTTAGCGATGATTTTTAAATACTGTCGTGGAACTACAAGTTCCAGAATTCCTTGGCAACCATTGACTGCTTGGACATGCTGCACAGTAGTTACTAGAATGGGGAGGAGTTGTCTGGAGACATATTCAGAAACAATCCCCCAGCACACTACTGTGAGCCAGTAATAGAGCTTCTATTTTATTTGTATAAAATGCAGGAGTCTCAGTGTAAAACGTTTGCAAATATATAATAAGCCACCTGCCAGATCAAGGCACTCCTACTAAGGGGCATATTTAACAAATAATGATAGTGCACTAACGTGCACTTACCATTAAAAAAAAGTCCCTCTGTGTCCCCCGCATTTCACAGCAGATATCGTGGATATCTGCTGCTTTGCATTCCTTTTCGTTTTTGGGAGCAGTCACCATTCTACAGTATGGTGACTGCTCCCGGCCGTAATCTAACAAGATCCGAAAAAACATTTTTTTGGGAAACTTGTCATGATATTGTATGCCAGCTGAAGCTGGCGTACATTGTCATAAATGAAAAATGTCAGTGCTGTCAGCTCTGCTCCGAAGAGCAGAGCTGGACAGCGCATGTGTGGAGGGATCACATGATCCCTCCCTGTCACTCACTGTTCTCCACCGCTCTCACTGCAACTATAGTTGCAGAGACAGATCCAGATATTTGTGCGCAATTGCTGTAAGAAGACAAGTGAAGAGGACCTGGAGGAGATCCGTGGACATCGCGTTCCGAATAGGTGGGGTAAGCATGATTTTTTTTATCACAGAAACAGCAGTTTATCGGAACTGCTGTTTCTGTGCTGGGTTGTACATAAATTTGAGAAATAGTTCAATCCTTATCATTGCGATAAGGATTGAAAACTATTTTTCACTTTATGTGAATATTGATAAAAGTGCCCCTAAGAGAGTGTGCCTAACTCCAGACAACGAGAATCCCTATTGTGGAACCTGCAATTATGTCTGACCTGAATGACCCATGTGTGGCCAGCATATAACCAAATGCAATTATGCTAATTGACTTCCAGTGAAAAGCAATAAATGGCACTACACAAAAAATGAATGTGAAGTATAAGCACATTTTAAAGAACATCTCTCTGTATGGAAATTTCCACTTTAATATGGAATGTAACCAACCCACCTCATTTCTTGCAAGAACACTTTCCAAGGGGGTTTGTCGACTGGGACTACCACCAATTGCTTTACTTAACAGAGTACTGCACACACATATAGCTGGGACACATGACCTGACCTTTGCCATTGATTGGGTCTCTGTAGCAGGAAAGTGGTTGCTGATTGGAGGAGGATCAGTAGTACTGTTTGCCAGTTATTAGTTCAAGCAAGGTTTTGTGCTTCTAGAAAAGTAAATACAACCATGTGCTAAAGTAAAACAAATTTATGTAGAAAACATGTTGCTCTTGGATTGATGGATCCTTCCTTCACAACAAAATAACAATCCTACATATAAAAATGAATACAAAAGTAACGTTTTCACCACTCTCCCATGAGTAAATTTGCCTAGAACAGTGGTCAGGGAACAGGGGTAAATTACCCCAAATGGGTTAAAAATGAAATTCCTGGGGGTAGTGCTGCTGATTCACATGCTGTCAGTTGGATTGTAGACCCCTTTAAATGTGAAATTGCTGTTGTACCAGAAGAGCCTCAAGGGTTGGCAGAGGCACTTCTTGAGCTTCCATGCAATAATGAAGCACGTATTGTATTTGAAAACAAAGCAGATCTGTCATATTTTTGAATGTCAACAGCTGCAAAGCCATTCAAAATTGCACATGAGGAGGCAGTCAAAAGTTGCTGCCTTTTGCAACAACCTACCTTTGCGAACAAGGATTTTCCACTCTAACGAACATAAAAACAAAGCAGAGAAATCGATTGGCCGCTGAAGACTGTATCCAAATTGCTCTGACGTCAAAATGCCCCAATATTGATGCTCCTGTATCAAAAATGAAGCAACATCATTTCTCCAAAACCTAAAGTTTTGAAGTTGAAGCTTTCAAAGAAATTTTGAATAGATTCAATAAAATTTTGAATTCAAATAATAATATATGATTTCCTTCCTTTCAAATCAAGGGGGTAACATTGGCGTATCTAAATATATTTGGGGGTAAAAGGTAAAAAAGTTCCCTGCAGTGAAATAACCTGGGCTGTGTTTTTTTCCATCTTTATCATGTATAACTAGAAGTGCATTATGTTCACCTGAATTCGATCCCCTTCTCTCTTTACTACATGCGAGAGGAAATTATCTTGGAGGGTGAGTAACGCAGACTAGCTGACATAAAGAAACAAGCTACAATCACCGGCATTTGCGGCAGGTATTTCCAAAAGGTTCCTTCGTTCCTTCCTGAGAAAAGCACCGTTTCTGGAGACAGAAGTGCAGATTCTGCAGCTGTCTAAAGATCGGTTATATGTGTATAACAAGTCTACTAATCGTAAGTGCATAGACAGCGGGGGAAAAGGATGCAATGCACAGGACAGTTTAATATACCTAATTGAATGTATATGTACAGTATATTCACTTGTTTGTTCCGAGCAAGATGCAGTCCTGAAAATAAAGGACTGAATATTTATTTATTTTTAAAACTGTGAAAGAGCATTATATTGTTACACTATTCACAGGTGTCTTTTATATATATCCTTTTTTTTGTGAGCATATTTAAATGGGGAAAATATTAATTTGGTATTCACTTTTATAGGTACGATAGTTTTTATGCTGCAAAAGAAGGATCCATTTTCATTTGGAAGAGCATTATATTGTTACACTATTCAAAGGTGTTTTATACACATGTTTTTTACATAATTTGTTTTATTTGATATACACAGCAGGGAAAGCTCTATTTAGGTGTCCTTCTCCGTATATATAGAATTGATTTAGTTTAGTGGGGTGGTACATTACAACACTTAGGGGTATATTTACTAAACGGCGGGTTTGAAAAAGTGGAGATGTTGCCTATAGCAACCAATCAGATTCTAGCTGTCATTTATTTAGTGCATTCTACAAAATGAAAGCTAGAATCTGATTGGTTGCTATAGGCAACATCTCCACTTCTTCAAACCCGCAGTTTAGTAAATCTAGCCCTTAGGGTTTTTTGCTCCCTGAGCCGCAAGCAAAAACCAGCGTTAAAGATTACCGTACCAAGGGTACCGTAGTACCGGTAATAGTGTGCAGGCCGCGTTACTTTTCACAGTAATGTGGTCAATTGAATTCCCCCCTTAGGGGGTATACTTACGAAACTGTGGGTTTGAAAAAGTGGAGATGTTGCCTATACCAACCAATCAGATTCTAGCTCTCATTTATTTAGTGCATTCTACAAAATGACAGCTAGAATCTGATTGGTTGCAATAGACAACGGGCCTGATTCATTAAGGATCTTAACTTAAGAAACTTCTTATTTCAGTCTCCTGGACAAAACAATGGTACAATGCAAAGGGTGAAAATTAGCTTTCTGTTTTGCGCATAAGTTAAATACTGACTGTTTTTTCATGTAGCACACAAATACTTGATAGCTTATTTGTACACTGAAATTTAAAGTTGATATTTGTGTGCTACATGAAAAAAAATTAACCTATGTGCAAAACAGAAAACAATTTTTCACCCCTTGCATTGTAACATGGTTTTGTCCAGGAGACTTAGATAAGATATTTCTTAATTTAAGCTCCTTAATGAATCAGGCCCAACATCTCCACTTTTTCAAACCCGCAGATTAATAAATTTACCCCCTTTGAGCTGCATTCCTTTTGAGCACTCTAATATTAGTATTTACAAATAATTTATCATGTGTTAAATTGTGCCAAGGAGTGCATATATTATCTTATGCACACATATATAGTAAAACTGCACTTGTTTACACTAGTGTCATTCTATGGTATGCCTAAAATCAAAAGTCCTTTCCTAAAGTAAAAAAAGCAATCTACCAGGTATTGTGCAGAACTAAAGAATATGGGGGAAAAAAACATTTGTACAATTTCTAAATCACTGAAATGACTTGAGTACATCCTGAGAGAAGAAGATAAGCTCTTTGGAAAGGCCTGTGTGGAAACCTCTGGTGCTGTAAGAGCTGCAATTTGGAAGACTGCCTGTCAGAAAGCAGCGACCACAACATCTACTTAGAGCACTGTACAGCGGTTTTAGGAAAGGTGGCAATGATTTCAGAAGGAAACTTCCTGTGAAACTTGCAGAACTAATATCACAGCTCTACCTTCAACTAGTCCTAATGTGCCATCTCTTTATCAAACACAAAATGTGTTTAAAAATATCTAGAAGCGCACATACTGACATTACTAGAAAGACACTTGTATTTTATGGCGCACAACAGAATATCTAAAAATGAGCACAGTGTGCAAAAAAAGTAAAAAAAAAAAGTTTTTTTAGTGTTTCAAATACAGTTAACAAAATGAAATGCCCATACTTTATTTTTGCAATGTTAAATCATTAAAGGGAACGCCACACATTTTCTTCTATTTATGTCTCTCAATTGATGTGAACTTGAGTGCAGAATCATCATCATCATCATCATTTATTTATATAGCGCCACTAATTCCGCAACGCTGTACAGAGAACCCATTCACATCAGTCCCTGCCCCAATGGAGCTTACAGTCTAAATTCCCTAATATAGACACACACACTCACACACACACACACACACAGACAGACACTAGGGTCAATTTTTGATAACAGCCAATTAACCTACCAGTATGTTTTTGGAGTGTGGGAGGAAATCGGAGCACCCGGAGGAAACCCACGCAAACACAGGGAGAACATACAAACTCCACACAGATAAGGCCAGGTCAGGAATTGAACTCATGACCCCAGCGCTGTGAGGCAGAAGTGCTAACCACTAGGACACTGTGCTTCCCGAATATTGTTATTAACTGTTTTTCTTCTATCAATATGTATCAAGTGAGTTTTTTATAAAATCTAAATATTAGAAAATTTGCATTCAGTTTACTCTGAATATTTGTAATTGTCACACAAGGTGTTAACAGTTTATTTAAAGTGTACCTGTTACCTATACAATGGAGGCAGCAGCTTTGTTGATCAAATATCTTCTGCAAAGGCAGTCTGCTAACTCACTAGGAACCAGTGTCATGACTGTCTATTAGTTCACTAGGCTGCAGCAGGGCTGGTAAAAGCTCTGTGGGTACCCTACATGAGCCCCCCCTCTTCTACCCACTGATTCTTACAGGTAGGAGGTGGGGAGCAGTATCTCCTATTTCTGACACAGGTAAGCAGCTGCCACTGTTGCCCCTCCATGTCAGCATCTAGATCTCAATCATGGGGTAAATAAAAACACTTAATGAGTGACACTATGGGGTATATTTACTAAACTGCGGGTTTGAAAAAGTGGAGAGGTTGCCTATAGCAACCAATTAGATTCTAGCTGTCATTAAGTACATTCTACAAAATTGCTTTTCAATACCAATGTGTATATAGACTAGAGATGGTCACTGACCCCCGTGTTTTGGTTTTGGATTCGGTTTTGGATCTGGATTACCGTCGTGTTTTGGTTTTGGTTTTGCAAAACCGCCATTGCGTGTTTTGGTTTTGGTTTTGTTAGGTTTTGTTTTGCAATTTGTTAAAAAAATTACATTTATTGGTGCTAAAATAACATAATTTAGGTATTATTTTGTAGCTACATTATTATTAACCTCAGTAATACTAATTTCCAGTCATTTTTTATTCAATTTTGAACACCTCCTATGTCACAATATGATTTTCATACACTTGAAAAGAAAAATTGTTGCAGTTCTTGTCAGTGATAACAAAAAGGCCATTGTCATGCCTGGGCATAAGACCAAAAATCCACCTCTTAAGTGTGGAATTATCTTTACACGAATCCTGGCAAGAGTTGTCTATCCATTTGTAGCATTTTTAAAGCCACACTCAGTAGAGGTAGGGACCTTAACCATCTGGGATCCTCATCCATGTTTCGTCATTTTTCAGCGAGTTATTGGAAAACTGTTGGGAAAATCAGAAACTTCGGTTAAAAAAAATAACAACAAGCATTCCAGAATAATCTACCTCCCTTATCTCATCTACATCCCAGCACCTGCAATCTTCCCCCCCAACAATTGGCAGTTAAACAATCCTCTGCAAGAGGAAGCAAGAATGAAACCTGTCACCCAGTTGCAAAGCGGATCACAGACGCCCTGGGTACTATGCTAGTGTTAGATCTGCGTCCAATGTCCACTATTAATACAGTTGGTTTAAGACATTTAATTGAGGTGCTATGTTCCTGTTAGCAAATGTCATCACTATACCATTTTACTAGAAAAGCTAATTCTCTCCTGTACCGGAAAGTTCCTAAAAATTTCATTATTGGGTGACAAAATGGTATTCTACCCACTGTATACTTAACCACAGATATGTGTACATGTGTAACTGGGCAAACAAAAGATTATATGACTGTGAAAGCCCACTGGGTTGGTCATTCGCCTTTCCCAGCATGGACAGCAGCAGCATGTACCCAGGTACATCACATTTTTGAGAAGTAGGCTACTCTGTGTATCAGCAGCTTCACTAAGAGGCATACAACTGACAAACTGTTCCAAAAACTAAGGGATGTCATTGAAAGATGGCTAATCCTGCTTGGAGTCTCCTGAGGATATGTAATTTCTGATTACGACCCCAATATTGGTCCAGCATTACAGCGGGGTTGAATTCCATCACATTTCCTGTTTTGCACACACTATCAACTTGGTGTTACAGAACTTTTGAAAAATGACATGCAGGAGATGCTGTTTGTGTCCATAAGCATTTAGGGTCAATTTCTGGTTGCTGCAACAGCATGTAGGAGAATGCAGCAGCTGCAAGAAGACTAGCATTTGAGGGGAATATACTTTAGTCCAGCGAAGTAGTTACCTGTGAAGAAAGTGCAGACACGGTTAGCTTGAGTCAAGTGATTGCCTTAATAATAGATTTTGAAAAGGTGCTACATAAAATTATAGTGTGCAATAAAACAAAGTAAATGTGCTAAATATATTTTAATTGTAGATTAAATACTTAATTTTCTTTGCAAGGATCCCAGACTTATCAACATCTTGTTGGGACGTCTTCTCCTTCAGTTTCTTTGGCAACTGCCTGTTGTAAAAGAAATTGCTTTCCCAAGACACCCAGTGGTGATGCAGATGAGTCCGCTAAACATTTTGATATTTGCTGTGCTGTAAAAGAATTGCCCAAAAATCGTGACAGCTCTGCCCTAAAATCAACTAGTCATTTCCTTTGGAAGGCCATTATCAGCAATTACATCATACTACACAGACTTCTATGATATTGGGATGAATTAGTATTGTTTGAGGAAGATTATCAGTAAAGCCTGCCACCTCTCCTGTTTCGCAGTGAGCTATGGTACAATAAAATGTAACTGCAGATTTAGACCAAGACTGTCAACCCTATTATTTCTATTTCAGCAATTACAATTAGCAATGGAGCAATGGAGCTCTTCTCTTTGGGTGTTACCTATATAACGCAGCACAATTTGCCTGCAAATTCTACAGACAAGCCTGCTTGTCTTCCTGTCCATCAATGACTCTTAGCAATTGAGCACTCGTCTTTGGGTGTATATTACACCTAAACATTATTAGTGAAAATTATGAAAAATACAGTTTAATCCCTGATAGGCCCTCCACCATCCTTTGCATGTTAATAGTAGGATTGGTTGGAATTATGGTCAAGGTCACACATTTTTTTGACAAATCCTTCAAACCAGCCCAGATGTCAAACTGTTGTGGTCTGCCACCTGCGTCATCCCTGCTTGTGTTTGGAAAGTGCATATTGGTGCCAGAACCTCACATGCCAGAACTGCTCCCACTGATGCCACACTGCTGCAGGACTTACACAATCAACCGCATCCTCATCGTCGGATACCCAAATCTCCCCCACATCCTCTTCTAAAGACAAAGTGTCATCCTCACTTGGTGTATCACCGGCTACACTCGGGCTGTTCAGGCACACATCAGCAGAACTGCTGAAAGGGCCCTTCTTTATGGGTACACTAACAGAATGGTCACGATTAGACATCCCACTGTTGGATGGACTCTCCACAGGGATTGGTGTCATTTCTGATTCAGCGCAAACATTATCCTCTAATGCCTTACTGTTATCTTGCAGCTCGGCTTTGACGCGTAACAGTAGTTGTGCACCAATTGTAGGCTGGGTAACTTTTTGGGATCTGCCACTAATAGCCAAAGGTGAAGGCCTCATTCTTTCTTTGCCACTGCGTGTGTAGAATGGCATGCTTGCAATTTTTTTTTTATCGTCACTTAACTTTTGCTCAGTTACACTTCTTTTTCGCTTCAATACAGTAAATGTTTTTGTTATTTTTGTTTTTTGCACTAATTTGGAAACACTCTGTTGTTTGACATCGCCTGGGCCAGATGACGTACTGGGAACACTAACATCAGGACTAGTGACAGAACCTGGTAGCTCATTCTGATCATATGTGGACTGCTTTGAATCCATTCTGAGCGCAAAGCACTGGGGAGTGCTAAAAATTATTTGGTAGATACTGCAGACAGATATGACTTTGACAGCCAGAAATATTTATGCACAATTAGGGAGGACACCCCAAAAGCACTGGGGAGTGCTAAAAATTAATTGGTAGATACTGATGACAGATATGACTTTTGACAGCCAGAAATATTTATGCACAATTATGGGGGACACCCCAAAAGCACTGAGGAGTGCTAAAAATTATTTGGTAGATACTGCTGACAGATATGACTTTTGACAGCCAGAAATATTTATGCACAATTAGGGAGCACACCCCAAAAGCACTGGGGAGTGCTAAAAATTAATTGGTAGATACTGCTGACAGATATGACTTTTGACAGCCAGAAATATTTATGCACAATTATGGGGGACACCCCAAAAGCACTGAGGAGTGCTAAAAATTATTTAGTAGATACTGCTGACAGATATGACTTTTGACAGCCAAAAATATTTATGCACAATTAGGGAGGACACCCCAAAAGCACTGGGGAGTGCTAAAAATTAATTGGTAGATACTGCTGACAGATATGACTTTAACAGCCAGAAATATTTATGCACAATTAAGGAGGACACCCCAAAAGCACTGGGGAGTGCTAAAAATTAATTGGTAGATACTGCTGACAGATATGACTTTTGACAGCCAGAAATATTTATGCACAGTTATGGGGGACACCCCAAAAGCACTGGGGAGTGCCAAACATTACAAAAATAAAATAAACCTCTATCCTCCTCTCTTCTCTAGCGATTTTTGTTACAGCAATTGGAATAAGAATATTGTATTCTCTGTCACTGCTCTAATCAGCCTGTGACTACACCCTGCTCTCTCCCTCTGTCAAATGGCGATGGATTGCTGTGGAGGCGTGTATTTATAATCTTGAAGTATCGCGAGAACCTAGCCACGAGATCCGACGACGTCACGATGACGTTCGGCCTCGATTTCGATTCAGTACTCGGATACCCAAAGTTCGGGTGGGTTCGGTTCTCGGGGAACCGGACCCGCTCATCTCTAATATAGACTAATAGATATGACTAGGTGAGACATGACTACTGTACAAGGCTCTTGGAAAGCCACTGTAAACCTGCAGACACAGTGATTCTAAACAAATAAATTAGAAAGACAAACATTAGCATTTTATATAAATATAAAGACACAGGTATGGCGCTAGTGACCACCGTATTCAAATAAACAATGATATAAATCTTATAGCTAAATCATCCAAATAAGATTGTACTGAAGAAAAGGAGAATCTCCTCCACAAAAGATTCCTGGGTTTAATGTCCCTTCGTTCTTTCCAAATAAAAGTTCAAAGTCTTTCTGATGATATTCTCAGTTACAAGGATAGAACCTCTTCTCTTATAGTTTCACGATGTAACACGAAAAACATAAAAGAGAACAATCATAGTGCAACCTTGTAAATGCTACGGAAAGAACATATACTGTTGTGATAGGGTAAATAAATACAATTCGAAAACAAGGCAAACAATCTCTTTTCGTGTTTTGCCCCTATAGAAATGCACTTACAAAACTTCATTAGTGAATGGGCAGCATATCATCTTATCTCCAGAAAGATAATCCCTTTCTTTCTTTTCAGCATTGTTCTGGATCATCACACTCCACAGATTGCATCTTTGAAATCAAAATATGGAGTGGCAGGTTTACAGGGTAAAAAGCTGGAAGGTTCAATGGTAAAATAACCAAGTCAAACAGAAAGCAGACAGGATCAGGGGCCTGATTCATTAAGGATCTTAACTTAAGAAACTTCTGATTTCAGTCTCCTGGACAAAACCATGTCACAATGCAAGGGGTGCTAATTAGTTTTCTGTTTTGCACATAAGTTAAATACTGACTGTTTTTTCATGTAGCACAAATATCAACTTTAAATTTCATTGTACAAATAACTTATAAGCTATCAAGTATTTGTGTGCTACATGAAAAAACTTATGTGCAAAACAGAATACTAATTTGCACCCCTTGCATTGTAACATGGTTTTGTCCAGAAGACTGAAATAAGAAGTTTCTTAAGTTAAGATCCTTATGAATCAGGCCCCAGGAGTCTGAAGAGATGCAGGAAAACTGGCACAAACTAGTGGGACACTGGAATAAAAGACTGGATCAGTCTTGTATTCCAGTGTTCCACTATGATGCAATATTTTCTCTAAATTTGAATTTAATGCAATTTAAACTTAACAAAAATGACAAATCTGTGATTTCCCAATTTACTTGCTGTTTCATTATTCAGATAGTTTCTCTATCTCCCTAAGAAACAGGATAACAATCCCCTGCTCAGGGGCAAATGCAGGATTTGTAGAGGGGGGTTTCCACACAACGCCACCAGTGGGCCTGACCAGCATGCATGGGGGCGTGGCTATAATATTAGACAGTGCTTGGCTGCTCTCCAACTCTTCTTATCCCCATAATATACATGGGCAATGCTGCGTGCACTACTGTTAAAGAGCTACTTTTCAAGAGCTGTGTGAACCGGGAGCAGGGTCCAGCCACCTCAATTTTACAGTGCCCCAGGTTTGGAGGGGGGTTACAAGGCACTATGAACCCTCCCCCCCCTCGGTTTGCCTATGCTGCTGTACATTCAAGATAAATAAAATGTGTTGGTCACTCAAATATTAAAAGGCTTAATTAGCACGGGACTTCCTTTGCAAGAGTTACAAAAACAAATTTCCTCCAACATGGCATACTGTCTCAGCAATCAATACATAAATCAATAAAATTGCAACGATATACAGTGGCGCCCTGCACCACAAGTTGAAATAAATTTATACAATAAGCTATTTCTAAGTGATCCAGCCACAATTATATAGAAAAAACAACAAAGAATAACAGATAATAGCTTTCATGTTTTTGAATTACTGGAATACCTCCTTGATCTGTCTCCTCCTTTTCATCTGCAAATGGTGCTTGTAACTTTATAGAGGAGACAAGGTAAATAATTCATATGAAAATACGTGAGAAACACTGTAAACTCAGTAACCATCTTGAACTACAATAAAAGATAAATTGATCCTGTTTACTAGAGATACAAAAGTCAATTCTTGTGCATCATAATGATTTTGATGCATTAAATAACTGTATCATTCTTATTTAAAAAATAAATATAATTTGTATCTTTAGTTTTATTATGATTAACTATATTTTACTGATAAGTCCCCTTCCTCAATTTTCAATTAAAATCTCTTTTTCTAAGGTTTCTACTCTTACTATGTTTTTTTTTTTTTTTTTCAGTTGGAATATTGGTAGGACCTTGAGATTCCTAATAAGGTATTTTATGAATGTTTTCACTCATCAAGTTTTATAAAGGACCCTTTGTTTGGTGAATAGTCATTCACAGAGAGAACTAGATCTTCTATTTTCTTCCTTTTTGATTGAAGCAGTGAATAGTAAGTACAGAAAATCTCACATTAAATAGGTGAATGGAAATAAAACCTATATATTTTTTTTTAAATAAAGTGTTTTTTTATTGAAATTTTCCAAACAGACAAAGAAACACAACATTGATCTACATAAACCCGTTTAGAACAGACATTCAACCTATGAGGAATGGTTTTGCAACACATAAAAATTCAAGTCAGGTTTCACTATAATTCAACAATCATAATACACCAAATATAAATGTTACACACCATAACAAGCATAGTAAGAACAAAGCTCTCATAAACAGATAATTGATAATGTGTTGATACCTTATTGTCTAAGAACAGTAAAACATCAGGATAATGTGAAAAACATTAAAGGTCTGCACAAGGCCAGACACCAATGGGAACAAATTGTCACCATCGTCTCAGATATAGGCAAAGCAAATCTAGAGCAACCATAGATTATTTCATTTCTGAGGTGCTCCCCTACATTTATATGTAAAACGTTTGTGCCGAACAGAGTTGTTAACCAGTGGCGCAAAGTCCTACACGTGTGGAGGTGGTCGGCCACCCATAATCTGGTTATGTCCACTTTAACCAATGTGCTTAAATTAGACACATATTTAAATTAATTGCTCCCAAGCATTTCATCAGATGTTAAAGGCCAAACAGGGATATTTAACATTAAGGGGAGGGACCACCACTCCAAATCTAAATATTAACCTCCAATCCCAGGTCCAGGGGCTAAGAATTAAGGGACAATCTCAGGACAAGTGAAAAAAAAGAGCCAGTGGGGTTACCACACCTAGGACACTCTGCTAAGGCTCTTCAACTAATCTGAAACAGGCAGAGAGGAATAAGGTACACCCTGTGTAAGACATACAGGTGGATTTGCTGAAGTCTGATAATAAGGGTTGCATCTTTAGTCTTGTTAAGCACTTGTTCGAACTCCTTGTCGGAGAAACCACCCTCCTCCCAGCTACTTCTCAGGGCAGCAAGGCCATATAGCAATACCAGGGCCGGATTAACCATAGGGCTAACTGGGCTCCAGCCCAGGGGCCTATGGCATCCAGGGGGCCCTTGAAAGTGCTCAGCAGCAGTATTGATCGGTCGGGGGTGGGAGCATCCCCGGCGCGATCAGTGCTGCTGAGCACTTTCACTGCGGTCCTTCCCCGGCGCGATCAGTGCTGCTGAGGAGATCTCGTGAGTCTCACTCTCACAAGATCTCCTCAGTAAAGAGCGTACAGCGCGCCGGAGAAGGAGGTAAGCGCTGGGAAGGGGGGGGCGGGCAGCTCGGATCATGGGGCGGGGGGCCCTCACGAGGGAATGGAGGCCCCCTTAGCCCAGGGTCCTCCATTCCCTTAATCCGGTACTGAGCAATACTAGTGGGTGAAGAAATGTATATTTGACATCCGGTTCCAAGAACCCGGCTCTGGAGATCAGTCTTGAGTGGAGCTTTGCTAATCCCAGATAGGCTGTCCTTAAACAGGTTTTCCAGGGCGTAGCACAATTGCAGATACCTAAAGAAAAGAGCATTTGGCAACAAGAATTGAGATTTTAATTGATCAAAGGATTTTGTCTCAAATCTGCGACCCTGAAGTTTAGCTAACTCAGGGAGATATTTGTTTAACCAAAGGGAGTATCCAGATCAATGTTGGCCCAGCCTAGAAGTTTGTGTACATTATTCCAAACCTTAATCGCCTGTTTAACGATAGAAGGGGCCTTCCCAGTATACAGTATGTTTCTGCAAGCAAGAACTGCAAATGAGAGAATATGGACCCCATATGCTCACCCAGAAAGCCCACCAATGTTCCATCAGGTGAGTTCTGAAACCAGTCTTCTTGCATAGTAATACAATTTAAAGCTAGAGAGTGCAAAACCCCCAGAGGCTTTGGAATAGCAAAGAGCAGATATCTTAACCTTTGCCCTCTTTCCCCCCCCCCAGACCAGAGATGATACAAATTTATCAATAAACAAAGAACCCAATATGGGTTAATGGCGCACACTGGAGAACTCCGGGGAATAAACTGCTTGTATTAAATATGGGAATAAGGAGAACAAACAAATATCTCATCTGCTGCAAACCCGTAGTTGATTGCAAAACAACCACCAAAAGTAATTAAACAAAGAAAAAAAGACGGGGAGGGTTGCGCTGCCGCAAAGCTGGTTATAGATAAAAATAAAAGTAGGATTACCCAGAGTATCTCCCAAATAAAAGAGAAGAGTTCACTAAAATAATCACAGTTAATAATTATTGAATCAGCCATTGAGAAAGTGCCCTTCATCGGCACGAAACACGGGTCTGTCTTCAATTTCACTACCAGAGACACCTGATATTTTCTGCTCGAGTTTTGTCTTCCATTCTGCTATCAGATAGATGTGATACTCTCCGCTTGAGATATGACACCGGAACACGATTTACAACTACACGGTTGTCAGTGAGGCTGAATCTGCAGTTGCGCATTATAGCGCTAAAGAACGGAGGCTCATGCTGGAAAACAAACGAATCAGGCTTAACACCGGAGTCCGCTTGGCACTCTATTGAAATTCCTCCGGAGGGTGAATGTTGCACTGGCAAGCGGTGTGAGTATGCGAGTGCTGACTCTTACTGTATCTAAAGAAAACGAGCTGCACATCTCGTATATCAAGTGGATGTGGAACTATTAAGTGGTTCATATATTGGGTAAATCACCCAGAGTTTCTATTTCAGTCCTGCTATCTTCAGCTTTAGTCATCACGCTGTAAGCTTATAATTTTGGACTGGATCCAACTAATATCGGATACTTTTTTTGAGTGGTTACATAAATACATTTTGGGATTTATTATCAACCGCGGTTGTTGTTTTTATGTTTAGCTACCTCAGCACTGAAGGCAGGGCCGTAACTAGGGCTGTGCGACAGGGGCGACCGCCCAGGGCGCAATACTGAAGGGGGGCGCAATTTAGGAATTTCTTAGGTTAATTTGGCTAAAATTGAGGACTAGGGGGGCGGCATTTGTCTTTCTCGCCCAGGGCACTAGAATTCTAAGTTACGGCTCTGACTGAAGGTCCTATATATCTATACATATGCTACATATTTCATGGATGAGATTTGGAAGTGATAGATATAGATGTTTTATGTTTTTCTATCACTATATATTTTTTTATATGGCTGATTCAATAAATATTAGCTGTGATTATTTTAGTGAACTCTTCTCTTTCTTTGGGAGATACTCTGGGTAATCCGGCTTTTATTTTTATCTATAACCAGCTTTGCGGCAGCACAACCCTCCCCGTCTTTTTACTTTGTTTAACAAATTTATCAATGCCATAAAAAACACGGCATGGGATGTTTACCGAGGTGTGCTAGAGCGGGTTAACAAATTTCGGTTGGATAAGCATCTTAATGCGATTAACACTCCTCGATATGGTAAGAGGTAGTTTTTTTTACAGGTATGGGTCTTATTTTTAAGATCATTCCTTACTAGATTTACATTAAGGGCTATGTATTCAGAACTGGCAATCCAAGATATTTAAATTTGCTTGTCCATTGAAAGAAATGCCAAGGGGCCACCTCTTCTGGAATTGTCTGAAGTGGTGATATATTGGATTTTCTGCAGTTAATTTCAACCAAAAATTATTTATGACACTGAGGAGATAATCATTTGTCCATGACAGCCAAGAACAAAAGCATATAATCAGCATATAGGACAATTTCATCTATGATGATAATAGCCTTAGACATTGATGGAGGCAAAGACGCATTTGGTAACATATTAGCATAATTTTCCAAATGTTTTGGAATAAAAATTCTAAATTTTTTGTAAACCTCCAAACCTGTGTCCTTGTTATTGGGAAATGGTGTGATTGCCTCATCTATCTCCTCCTCAGTTACAGGCATATCAAGAAATCCTACCAGAGTCCAAGGACAAGGTAGGTAGCTCAATGGAGTCCAAAAAATTGATAACTGAGGCCTAATAAGTGAAATGTGACTTAAAAATAAAATAAATAAATAAAAAAATAGTGTGGCACTCCTGCTTCTGTGTAACGTTTGTCATTGTTCACATTTAGGATAACTGGAATGTTCCAATTCAACAGTTCTTCCTTTGCTAGGTATGCCATGTAGTTAATTCCATTAATTCAATAGATTGGGTATATTGCCCATCTGGATCAGCCAGAATGAATTTAGCTTTCAAAAGCACAGTCCTTTAGTAGTAGATATATATTGAGCATTAGTGACACGGGCATATGATCAGAAACACCCCTGGGGCAATATTCATCATCGTCACCATTTATTAATATAGGGCCACTAATTCCGCAGCTCTGTACAGAGAAATCACTCACATCAGTCCCTGCCCCATTGGGGCAGTCTAAATTTGCTAACACACACACACAGACTAGGGTCAACTTGTTAGCAGACAATTAACCTACCAGTATGTTTTTGGAGTGTGGGAGGAAACCGGAGCACCCGGAGGAAACCCACGCAAACACGGGGAGAACATACAAACTCCTCACAGATAAGGCCATGGTTGGGAATTGAACTCATGACCCCAGTGCTGAGAGGCAGAAGTGCTAACCACTTAGCCACCATGCTGCCCAATATTCCAGGTTTAACACTTGCGGGCTAAACTGCTTCACATAAGGATTAAATCAATCAATGATCAAGTGATGTGTGTGGCATGAAAATTGTTTGGTCTGAAGATCCCTAGTTCTCCAGACATCTACAAGTTACATCAAGGCAGTTAACTTAGTCAATGAGAGGTATCTAGGACTGATTACCTTGGAACCTTTCCTCCACCTGTCCAAAGTCGTATCCATAATATTATTGAAGTCCCCTAAGCAAATCGCAGGAGTGTCTGTTGACATTGCCATGAAGGCGACACACTTCTTCAAAATCTCACTATTATAAAGAGGAAGCATGTAAAGTCAGAGAATCAGGAGTGGTTGTGAATCCACAGTGCTGCTTATAAATATAAATCTACCATACTGTCCGAGGAAAAAAAATTACATTTTTCCTAACTAGAATCAATACACCTCAGGAACTTGGGGGGTGAAAACAGTGATTTCAACGGCCAACCCAAGATTTTTTTTAATTCAAAATTTCTGCTACCTATAAAATGCATCCCAACTAAGCAGTCAAGGTCAATATTACATTTCTTGACTTGGTTCAAAACCAAGGATCTTTTTATTTTACCATTGAGCCCTCTGATATTCCAGGCAAGCAGATGGAGTATCCTCACAGCAGGTCTACTTACAGCCATCAAGCATCCGTATCTCTGTCTTGGGCCATGGAGAAAAAGGACCATAGCACAAACATTTTAAGAAGACAATCAATAGATGTGTCCAACCCTACTCAGAGTCAAAAAGAACTTCGTATATTTTAGCAATATCAAGTAGATCAACAATTAAAAAAATAAAGCACATGCATACACATATAAAATAGAAAAACATCTGTAATATTTCCCTTACCCTGCCCACCCTGTATACCCTTAACTAACCTAGGTTCTCTCTAAATAACAAAAACAACAACAACAAAAAACCCTCAGCAACTTCTCAGCTAAAAATTTAATGAAACCATACTATGGGTCGTTCGGGAGAGACTCCAAGTGTTGGAGCCTTCGGCCTTCTCTGGAAAGCTACCAAAACATAAATTATTCCTTCTCAACTTCCCCACCAGATTCAACTGTAATGTAAAATCTTCATTGGGGCCTTAATATCCTACAAATTACAGATTCTGCACTCTGCCTCGCCAATTCGTTCACTTGTTTTCTGCAAATCTTGATGGATTAAGGAGAGGTCAGCCTGCACATCACCAATTCTGCCCATGACTTTTTTCTGAGTCAGTGAGTGGTGCCCCCACTTGCGTTTCTTAACTTGGCAAATGTGTGGTTAGGGTGGCATCCTCGGCTGTTCTAGTAAATTTGTAGACTGCATTCTCCTAAATATTGATTGAGGCCACAAAACAGCAGCTACCATTGCTTATGCAATAGGTAGTCTTTAAATGTTACGTAATCCTTATTAATTATACATGTCTGTAATTATGCTATTCCTTCATCACTCTTATTAGGCAACACTAAGGGAAAGGTGTTAAATTAAGTAACTGCTATGTTCTGCTGTTATATTTTTATTACTTGCTATGCAGCGGCTGGATTACAGCACATATCAAATACCAATTAATGAAACTGTTTTTATTATTTGTGTTGATCTTGAAGAGTAATCATGTTTTTATATGCTGTTATGTACTTCTTATGTGTTCCCCCGTGGCTGTGTTCTGTATTACATTGCTGTTATTCACTAGTCTCCACTTTGTCTTTCATCTCAGTCATTCTGTACGTTCTCTCTTGAGGATCTCATCACTAAAGCCTAGGAAAGCATCATTTTTTTGTATTTTCAACATTATACAGATTTTTTCTCCATATAACAGTTGGAAAAAACCTACAGAATCGATCTCTTCTTATATCATATTGATCGAGTTCAGTTATCTGTGGAGATTGCTCCAAGTGAGTAGCATCCATTCGTCTTAGAGATTAAGGTCAGGAGATGTGTTCTTTTCCTATTTACAGCTACAGAAAACAGAATATTATTTAAAGGCCACTCTACGACAAGTCCTGTTTATCTTGCCCACCCCAAACAAGGACCAATTGGGAGTATCCCGGTCTAGTCCCAGAAGGCTGGTGCTGTCATGAGATGATCTTGCTACCAGCTACTGTATCAGTGTGATGAGAGGGTCATACCATCTCCGTAAAGCTCAGTAAGCGCAGTTGAAACTCTTACTGTTGGTCCAATATTCCCCCATGACTGTTATTGTCAAATCATAGAATCAAAAGAAGAGGGATGGGCACTAGAAAAACATTGAAAAAGCTCACACTGGATGAAATGTGTGGTAAAATTATAAACTGGGCTTCAAAATATGTATATACACTTACAATAAAGACCCATTTGCCAGACTCTGGAACTTAGATAGTCCCTTTGGAATCTTGTACCACCGCCCTGGATATGAGATGGCTGCAAAGAAATGCTGGGTCAGCAATACATCAATTTGGAAAAATGTATTTAGTCCCTAAAATAATATTCCCATGCACTAACAGTTTGTGTAAACGAGACACACTTTGAGGCTTTAGTAGCCACAAATCAGAGACAAGTAACCTGAATCCTATATGTGTTCTGCAACGCATTTCAAAGTGAATCTTCTTCATTTTTTTCAATATCTTTTCCAGTGCCTAACCCTCTTTTTTTGATTCTACAATTTCCCATTCTGCAATATTGGCATTCAGTATCACCGGACGATGCAGCTGAAATTGTGGTTCTCCTCATTTCATTTTAGACAAGGGGCTTGTCCATTTATTGGACAAACTATATAATAATGCAAATCATCATCAACTATTTATATAGTGCCTCTAATTTCACAGCGCTGTACAGAGAACTCACATCAGTCCCTACCGAGAGAGAGTATGAATGAGTGTGGGAGGAAGCCAGAGCACCTGGAGGAAAACCACACAAACACGGGGAAAGCATACAAACTCCACACAGTTAAGGCCATGGTCAGTAACTGAACTCATGATCCCAGTGCTTTGATGTAGAAGTGCTAACCACTGTCATGGTCTGTGAAGAAACAACTAGCCGATATTAGCACTGCTGAGCAGGGAGGTGCGGAGTCTAACGCAACCCGGGTGTTCCTCAGGGACCCCCGCAAGGGAGTTTGGGCTTCACTGCAAGAGGGTGCACAGGTCGCAGTTCTCCAAGACAGCCACTGGAGTGGTATCAGAGTGGATGAGCGTAGACAAACAATCCGGGTCAGAACCAGCCGAGAAGCGAGGTACAAGGGAAGATACGAGTCCGAGTCAAAGGGCAAACCAGGAGTCCGAGAGCCTGAACTAGGAATAGGGTGCCAAAACATAATGCAACAGGAAGTCAAGAGGTAAGCTGGATAACAATGGAAACAGGTTCAGACAAACAGGCAAAGTGCTGGAGCAGGTGTGAGAACCAATACTCTGGCACACTAAGGGTGCCAGAGACTACTATTTATTCCCAGAGGTTAGCCCTAATTAAGGGCTGTAAAATGTTGTCAGAGACGCTGACCACTGGCAGGAAGCCGAATAGCGTTCCGTTGCCTAGCAACAGAATGCGTGGCCCACTGCGCATGCGCACGCAGCGTGCTGGGAGAAACAGAAAGCGTTTAGTTGCTAGGCGCCGTGGCACAAAGATCGAGCGACACAGGCGGCCGTCTCTCGCACCTAATGTCAGTGCGGAGGTGGCCCCTGACAACCACTAAGCCACCGTGCTGCCCCACCGGCTGCTGTGAGTAATGCTAACTTATAACACTCTTTAGTGTAACTTCAAGGATAGTCAAATCACAGTAATATCTAATAGTAGAAGGCACGGGTAATCTTTTTATTGAGGAGCAGCAGGCAAATGCACTTGAAGTTTTGTTCTAAACTAGTCCTCTTATAGTCTATACATCGGTATCGGTGACACTAAATACTGTAGATTTGAAGCTATATTTATTTTGACCACTGTTTTCTTTTTCCCTACTTTGCATTCTCAGTGGAGCACACTCAAAAGGAAAGAAGAGTAAACATCAAACAATCCCAGGGATCCTTGAACCCTACAGGGAAATGTGTCTACTGTGTAAGGTCAGCAGGGAAAATCAGACAACTGAACAAAACAGTAAGAAGTTTTGACGTTGTGCACAACGTAATCTTATCTTCATGCCCCAAATTGAAATTTCCACGTTGCTCACAGTCACCCAATAAACCTTTCTCCCTTTGGTTCCACATTTACTTGAGTTGCAGAGGCAAATAAGCCAGGTCAAAGCTTTACGTATTGTACTTTCCATTTAATTATTGGGTTAAAAACAAACAAAATAAAATCAAAACATAAAATTATTGTTAAGCCACTCTCAGTTCGTAGGGAAAAGCTACTAAGCAAACACACTAGATAAAAGCACTAGGGGATTTTATCATACACAAATAATAATCTCCTTCTACCCAGAATGCAATGTCAGCAGATGGCACAGAGACCTGGAAGGTGGATCCTGGTGAGAGGTGACTTTCAGTCTCACAGAGTGTAGCAGAAATGGATGATCTCATAGGATGAAAGTGGTGAAGTCACTGTGGTAGACTGACGCTTATTGTCTCGTACATGTGTTCCTGTAATTTGACTACACACATCTCCTTTTCTTTGTTTCTCTGGTTTTTAGCCATATATTTTTCACAAGGTGCAATTTTTGTATATGTTTCCCTGAGATACTGTACAATACATAGCTGCTCTTTAGATACAATTGGATTCAGAAATAGGAGAGACTTGAATCACACACCCTAATTTGCCAAATGCAGGACCGGTACTACGCTGCTTTGACTAACTTTATCAAATATCATTGGGTACACGACACTGGCGTCATGAGATCGATTCTGACCAGGGCCCTGTCTGTGTGGAAATTGTGGGACTGATTTAGAGTGAGACGTGCGTCCATTCAAACAGCATATATTTGCATTTTTATACACCGTGCATGCTCAGAAAATGAACATTCAGCTATTTAGACCTGCGCCTTTTTGACACTTACCCCTGAAGAGGCATGACGGAGGAGGGGTGTTCTAACATAGGCAAGGTGCAGTAAGGGCGTGCTTGAGCAGTTGCGGTTTTTTCAAACGCAAGTTACGCTTGAATTCCACTCTGAAACAGTCCCTGTATGTTCTCCACGTGTTTCCTCCAGGTGGTAGGTTAATTGACTTTGGACAAAGTGGACGCTAGTGTGTGTGGAAAGGAATTTAGATTGTAAGCTCCAACGGGATAGTGACTGATGGGAATGACTATTATTCTATGTACAGCGCTGCTTCATAGGATTGATACAATATAACAATAATAATAATAATGCAAACGTACAATCCAAAGTCCAAAGGTGCACTTTATGAACCAAAGATATACTAAGCACAATTGAAACTTATTTATAGTAAACTCTGCAATCCTCAGTGAGGTTACAGTGTCCAAATAAGAGCACTTTGTGGGTATCCACACTTTGAAATTGGGAACTAATAACATAATTTTTATTCCAAATATTACATTACATAGCAATATTGCAGAGTGCACCATATATGTGCTCAATATGATTTCAGTGCTTAAAGTCGGCTTCTGCACACTTCTGTATTCCATACAACCTATAGCAGCGCTCAGTTTAAAACCAGGGAAAAAAAAAAGTGAACAAAAACAGAAGCAAAATTCAAGTATTTAGTAAAAGTTGCAGTAATGCAAACAATTAATGTCACCTGAAGGTGTAATTACGGACTAATTAATGCAATCCTATTAGAGCTGTGTTGTTAGTGCCTCTCTTGTCAAAGACACCAGGGCCCTGCAGAGATACACCTAGGGACCCTGCACCCTGACAAGGGCAAACGCAGGATTTGTAGAGGGGGGGTTCCACACCATGCTGCCAGTGGGCGTGACCAGCATGCATGGGGGCGTGGCTATAATCTTAGACAGGGCTTGGCTACTCTCCAACTCTTCCTATCCCCATAATATACATGGGCAATGCTGCGTTGACTACTGTTAGGTGCACGCAGCTCTCCCTTTTCAAGCAGAGCCGTGTGAAGCTGGGGCAGGGTCCAGCCACCTCAATTATACAGTGCCCCGGGTTTGGAGGGGGGTTTCCAGGCACTTGGTAACCCCCCTCGGTTTGCCTTTGCCTGAGATGTCTAACATAAAGGTGGAACTTGAGTCTAATTCTTACTTGCCAACTCTCCCGAATTCCAAATAAATCTCCGGGCTCTCGGGGGAGTAGGACATCTTCAGGCATCTGCCTACTTCCTAGTGAATTAGAATTCAGGGAATTTTGGCTCCGCTCTCCACTGTAAAATGACACGTACGTGGCATTACGTCATGGGGCGAGATCAAAAATTATGCGATTCACCAAGTCCGCCCCCTCCACCCATACCCCTCCTCCCCCCTCCAGGAACTCCCGCAGGGAGCAATCAATAAGTTGGCAAGTATGGCCTAATTGCCAGCAATTTGATATTACTATATATAGAGAGAGTGATACTAGGTATAGAGTTATAACAATCTGGAGCTTACACTGAAATGTGTAAATACTCAAGTCCCGCAGAAGATTGGGAGCCAATGCGGAAAATACAATTTTTATCCCTGATGTTTATTGGTCCTCATATATGTATGTAAGTTAAGATTCACATGTAAAACATTTTGTTTAAGTTTAGATAAAAAATAGTCCTTAATAAACATATGCTTGATGCAAAAGGAGAACTTTATCAACAATGAATTTGATATGATAAACTTTGCAGAGGAAGCAATACTGATAGGGACAGAAACTTGATAAATTACTATTTCCAAATACCGTATAATGGCAGTCTCCCTGCATAGGCTCCAGACACCTAGACGAGGAGATAATTGCTGGTTTGTGCTTTAATTCAGAAACAATAGCACTCAGGCAGCATTTGTTAGTTAATTCCCCACTAATGTCAGATTAGTGCTTAGTAAGGCTTACTTACATAATTATACAAAATGGAACAATCTTATGCGTTAGGAATAGTCACTTAGCAACATGTAAAAAATGTGTAACACGTCAATGTTCATGTGGTGAGCTAGAAATGCAGACATGGCTGTGTCTAGCAAGATAAAGGTTTTGAATACAGAAACGGAAATCCAGGGACCTGAAATTCTATAATTATTACAGTGCCAATTGTTTAAACTATGCCCAATTTCAGCCCTACCACATAGCAGAATATAATTATGAGTTAAAGTGAAAAAATAATTAAGTAAAAATATATATATATATATTATAGATGCTCACTGACCCCCGTGAACTGGTTTTGGATCTGGATTAGCTTCGTGTTTTGGTTTTGGCAAAACTGCCCTCGTTGTTTTGGTTTTGGATTTTTTAGAATAAATCCAAAAATATGCTAAAATCACATAATTTTACTCTTTATTTTGTTCCTGCATTATTATTAACTTCAATAACACTAATTTCTAGTCATTTCCAGTCAATGTTGACCACCTCACAGGTCACAATATTATTTTCATACACTTTGGGACAAATACTGCAGCGACCTGGCTGGATGGTAAGCGACAAAGCAATGACACAAACACACGGCAGTTCCTAGCACATCTAGGACACATTGGCACACAGCAGTGTCAGAAAAGAAAAATGGGGGTCCGTCCTCCCTCCCACCCCTTGCTATGTTGGATCTTAAAAAGGAATCCAAAACTCGCGAGATCCGACGACGTCACAATGACGTTTTGCCTCAGTTTCAATTCCGAGGTCGCGCGACAGTACCCCTCGGTACTCGGATCCCCTAAGTTCGGGTGTGTTCGGTTCTCGAGGAACCGAGCCTGATCATCTATCTATAATGTATATATATATATATATATATATATATATATATATATATATATATATATATATATATATATATATTATATATATATCGTTGTGACCATACTAATCACCTTGCCCATTCTCATGTTTGTCCCTAGCACTTGGTACAATGGCCAGCAAAATATTTTCTACTGATCAATGACCTGCATATTAGTAATGTGCAGAATAATGCAAATGATTCTCATGCCTAATTTCAGATTAATTTTTAATTTTAGATTTATATGTGTATTTATATTAATGTATGTAAAAATACACACACACACACACACAGACACACACACAGACGCACACAGACACACACACACACACAGACACACCAGCCACAACATTAAAATCACTGAAAATTGAAGTGAATAACATTGATTATCTTATTAAAGTGACACCTGTGAAGGGATGGGATATATCAGGCAACAAGTGAACAGTCAGTTCTTGAAGTTGATGTGTTAGAAGCAGGAAAATGGGCAAGCGTAATGGTCTCAGTTCCTTTGATAAGGGCCAAATTGTGCTGGCCAGACGACTGGGCCAGAGCATCTCCAAAACGGCAGGTCTTGTTGTGCATGTGTGTCGTTTACCTGCGCAAGAGATGGCAAGTGGGGAGGTTTTATTTTTAATAAATAGATGTGGATTAAAAGAAGGTGTTATAATTTTTGGTGTCTTATTTTTATTAAAGCAATGTGGGGATAACGAGGGTGTTGTCTTTTATTTAACATTTAACTTTGTGGAACTACAGGTTGCAGCAAGCCGTGGGTGACAGGGCATAGTGGCTCTTGTGGTTCTCCAAGTACCAGCATGCCCTGGCTGCCATGGGTATGCTGGTGCTTCTAGTTCTACAAGCACCGAGATGTCCATACTGTTATTGGCTGCCCAAACTGTCTGGGACTTGTAGTTCCACAAACTAAAATGGTGTTTTATCCCTGGGCCGTTATTACCCTACACCCACCGATCCAGGGTTGTAGGAAGAGTCCTTGTGTTTTCAGCACTGCTCTGTGTATTCCTACAGGGGGGGGCGCACAATTGTTTTGCGCCCCTACTCCCTAGGGAATCCAGCCCAGTGCTGAACAGCCGGGGTTTGGTTGTCATTATGACAGGGGGACCCCTGTCGTGTATCCCCTGCTTTAGTGCAACCCACCCGGCTGGTTTGCCTAGTGCTCGGTGCGGTGGTATCGGAGGGACCCCACACTTTTTTTTTCCCGATTTCACTGCAACCAGCAGTAAGCTGACAGCATTAGGGTTAATAGTCTTAATAGAGGGGCACCCCATGTTTTTTTTTTAATGTGACTTTTATATTATATAGCCAGCGGGTCCTGAGGCTGTGTAGCCGCCAGAGCTGCTCACATTGCCGCCTTAGTGCCGGCAGTGTGACAGTCACCATTTTCAGTGTCGGCAACCACACTGCTGGCATTTTATTGTGTCGGCATTTCTGACATAGAGGTAATTCGGGTGTTGGGTTTTTGATGTGTCAGTTTTTATAACTTTCGTAATTTCCTGCATGGCGCAATTTTAGCTGTCGGCTTTTTAGTGTCTGTCTTAATGCTGTCAGCATTATAGTCATCGGTGTTATGACTAGCACCAGTCTCTTGTCTAAGGTCCAATCCCATTGTTCTGATTAGGACACCAGACTAAGCTTACTCTTCTGTAATGTCTTCTGATTAGTGAATCTGTTTCAAAATTTCATGTGAGAAATGTGATTTTGCTAAGCTGATGCCATCTTGTTGCCTTATAGCCATTTTGTTCTCTTATAGCTTAAAGACAGATTAGATACAGCTAGTTTGTGGGAGTTATTCATTGTTTGCAGGAGACTGTGCTCATGGCCTTGAATATGGCACCAGAGGAGATAAGCCAACTTTCCCCTGGGGAGTATTCCTGTGTGAAAATGAGAGAATATCTGTGTAAAGGGAGCATGAGTGGTTAAAACCTTTTGGGGCGTGGTTTTCTATAATACGGGATTTTTGCTACATAGATATGGACTTGTAACTAATAAAGCAGAGCTAATTGTACACGCAAACCATGCAGTGCATTTAATTCTCTCCAGCTGATGAGCTCATAACTGATAAACTGACACTTACAGGTGAACAATCTGATTTAGATTCGACACATGCTTACCCTATGCACTAGGGAAATGAACTAATTGAAAGATTAGAAGCAACCTTGTAACTTTTATAGATTTGATAAAAAGCAAGTGCCACTAACAGACAGGAAAATAAAGCTTTTTCTACACCAGAATGTCTGTTTCAATATAAGGGGCTAGATTTACTAAGCTGCGGGTTGGAAAAAGTGGGGATGTTGCCTATAGCAACCAATCAGATTCTAGCTGTCATTTTGTAGAAAGCACTAAATAAATGATAAATAGAATCTGATTGGTTGCTATAGGCAACATCCCCACTTTTTCAAACCCGCAGTTTAGTAAATATACCCCAAGGTGTTGTTTTTTGGTTTCATGGTGCCTGGTCATTTTCCAGACAATAATGGACACAATTTTAAGACCACACAGACACTACACTGCTGTCGAAGTTATGTAATCATACATAGCTCTGACTGAAAGTCATTCATCTAGGGTACAAATGGCTTTAGACACCGTTTGAGAGTCAGGACTTACAGACAACTCTGTTTGTGTTGTATACTGACTATGAACCCTACAGAGTGATGTAGTGATGGAAAAGGTAAAGTACCTGGGTTTCAACATTGGAAGATAAAACTTCAATTCAATTAGAGTCTCAGAAGGAAAACTATTACTTACGTTGAAATTGAATTCAGAAGCAGAAGAGCTATTCAGTCATTAAAAATAGCTTTGTACCTAGCCGGTGGTTTTTACGCTGGATTTCAAAAAGAGGTTTATTGTACAAACGTATGCACTAGATGTAGGTATAGATGCTGCTCTCGGAACAAGTATGATGAAAAAGTCCATCGATCTATCTGATTAGAAAAGTCAATGAACACTAGAAGAGGAATACCTTCATGTGCAAAACAGAAAAAGGTGGAGAGGGGATATGTCAGAGACGTGCGAGCAAACTAGTTGAATGTGTCTATGTTTGTACTAAATTTATGACATACATTATGTGTATTTAAACTCCGGGGAATTTTTAAATATATAGGGGTAAATGTATCAAGCTGAGAGTTTTTCGGCCACTTTGAAAAGTGGAGATGTTGCCTATAGCAACCAATCAGATTCTAGCTGTCATTTTGTAAAATGTACTAAATAAATGATAGCTAGAATCTGATTGGTTTGTCAAACCCGCCGGAAAACTCTCAGCTTGATACATTTACCCCATAGTGTGAGTTCTACTCAAGAATTTTAGCTTGGAAATAGAAAACTGCTTTTTAATTTTATTCAGCTCATCTAAAAGCTGATCTACATGGTTCCAGGAGTTCCAGTTTGCTGTTTACCAAGTCAGGTAACAGTTTGATTAATTGATTGCTGTGGGGCTGCTTTTTTGCAGTTATAAAAGGTTGGGACAGCCCTTTAAACCACTTTAACTTGAGCTTAACTAGCTGTTCCTCACTGGCTGGAGAAAGTCAGGGAAATAAGAGACATCAGGGGGTAAATGCATCAAGCTGAGAGTTTTCCAGCGGGTTTGAAAAACCAATCAGATTCTAGCTATAATTTATTTAGTACATTCTAAAAAATGACAACTAGAATCTGATTGGTTGCTATAGGCAACATCTCCACTTTTCAAACCCGCCGGAAAACACTCAGCTTGATACATTTACCCCCAGACCTTTTTTTGTAATTGTTATTTTGGATGGGCTGAGCACTAGGTCCCCTATAATTGTTTGTTAGTGTTAAAGTAATGGAGATTTCTCAGTTTGTGGTAGACTATGGATGAGATTACAGAGTTTGTACTAGTTATAATGTGAAATTGAACTAATGGAATTTGGTAGTTTACAGTGCTGTGTTTCAATGATATAGACAAATGGGGCTGAGAAGGGGCCCACAGCCACCTGTGTCATGGAAGGTAAGTCCTCTCAAATAGTGGAGTATCGGTAACCTCTTACCTGTCCCAAACGATACAATGTAGCTGGGGCTGAGATGCTCGCTGACCTGATCACCTGATCAGTGAAGATTTCCAAAATGGCAGCCTTATCACTGCTATCACAGAGGTGCTGACGATTGCCGGAGCAGCCACCCACAGTTCAGGGTCCAGAGAATCACTGTAGTCCCCAAAGTAACTTCCAGCTGGCAGGTATAGATGCCCCAAACACGAATAATGGATTAGGACAAGGCTGGAAAGATGGAAATCCGCAGGAACAGGATTTTTAATTGGATACTAGCATGAGCAATAGAGACACAGAGCCTACTCCATGCTTATCCAAGCCACCTCCCCAATAGTATTCAAATTAAATAAACCTATTTACTTCCAAACAGCAACGCAATTTAAATAATGAGTATTCACATTTAATAAGTGTCCCTCCTACAGCCCAAACACATCCCCATGTTCATTTAATAGATCCGAAACAAACCTGACAAAAAATGAATAGCCCAATCACTACACTCTTACCTTCTTCCATGTAGCGCTAAATCCTTGCTTTCTTCACAAATGCTGCCAGTGGGAGAGAGATAGGAGGGCACACAAAGCAATGGAAATAGTGGAGGAAAGGCTCTGGATGATCAGCAGCCACCTACTATAGGGTGGCTGGTCCTTGGGGGATGGACCAGCCACCAGGAAGTATACTGTGGTTTGGCCTGGGTTCTCAAGCACCATATTCCTGGTCTGGAAGGAGGGGAGGTTGCCAGGCAACTGGAACTCCCCTCCAAGTGCACTACTGAAATAAATTTGTGCACTGTGGGAGTTGGAAAACAAAAATTATAATACTCAATATTGTTTAAGTAAAGCTTTGATGTAGATAAATTAAAGTAAATAATTTTTTAAATAGATGGTACCTAGAGGACAAATTACTCCAAACCAGAGCATGGTTGCATAGAATAATCAATGGTGTTTATGTCTTTAGTATTAAGTCTTTAGTATTTCAGGCTAATGCAGTCAGAAAGGTACAACAGTGCATTTATTGTAGTAAAAATAATCACTAGAATACTATACACAGACTGTAAATAAATGGCAGACAGGTTTACAATATGTTCTGTCAAACCCCACTAGCATAATGACTTACAGTCACCTGGTCGTACTGACTTGCTGATCCCGGCCGCTTAGCTTGTTAATCTCTCCTCTCCTCTACCAATGTGGTAGGGGTCAAGCCCTAGGTCTCCCTGCTCCCTGCTCCACTAGGCCTACCAAGTAACAAAACCCACAGAGTTCCCCTGAGCTGCGAATGTAACAGCAGGATGTTCAATCCAGCTGTAACCTAGACTTCAACATTAGAGCTCTTAAAACGATGAAACAAGAAGTACAATCTTAGATCTTAGTCTCTCCTTTTATACCTGTTCGAACTCTGAGTTAACTCTGCAGTATCTCTGTTCTACCACAGATGTCGCAGTTGTGAACTTTGGACCTTTGCACCGTGCCTGTAGTAGTTAATCTCCTTCCCTGGTTTGATCACATGCATCGGCTTACCTGACTTTAACATCTGGCCTCTCATTCTGCACCTTGCTGGTCATTAATTATAAGACATGAACAGTATTTTGCTATGTTCCAACCTCCTGCTATTCTAATATATGTTACTGTTCTAGGACATTCTGCAAATTCAGCGTTCTGTTCTATTGTGTCCTTGGTCTTGGCTGATTACTATTATCTCAAGCTCACAGTTTGTATGCCTCTTCCAGAATTAGGTTCTCATCATTCATCTGTCTACTTTCAACATTGTAAATGTTCAGCTACCTCTGTGAATTGGACTGCTGCTTAGATTGTTTTATGTGTATTCAAAGACTATGATTTCATGTATATCCTGTTATATCCTGATTGTTTTTTCTGTTATCCTGCTATCTAAGACTTTATCCAAGACTATATACTGTTTTTGTTTATGCCATGCTCCACTCTTCAGCCTTAGGGCTTTCAAGTGTGTGTTTGTACAGAAATAAACATCATAATCTTTCCTCAGCAATCATTACAAACACATAGTTAATCATAACAATGCCCTTTAGTTTTACCATGCTCAACTGAATTGGGTCAGGGGAGGTATTAGATAATGTGACCCTTTGAGAGTGTCTGTCTGTCAGAAGGGGCGGTTCCTTCTCATACCACTATATTCCCTTGGGATCCCTGCTGGTTTGACTCCAGGCTGTCTAGCTAGTCACAGACTGAGACAATGTGGACCCTACTTCAGTTAACTAGTTGGACCTGTATAAGGGCTAGGTACTCCTGGTTTAGTTCCCTACATGATCTTGAAAACAGGGTGCCAGTTTATTAGATCCTCCTGTCCCCTGGTGGTAGATGGAAATGTAGCACCTCAGCAGAATATGGGACCAGGACCGCTCCCCCTCCCCCCTGGCTTTTACCTATAAGACCCTGGCTTTGTTCAAGAACAATTTATACCAGTATCATTACAAAGTCAAGAATGCACATTTTTCCACTTGGTATCACATACAGATAAAGTATCATACACACATATGAATACATAACCAATTAATCCCTGTGGGAGAGAGCAGGGGCAAGCTGGGCAGAAGGGCATCTGCCCCATGGGCTGGTCCCATAGTGGGCTACCGTGGATTGGTCACTGGGCCACTGCATTTTTTTCCCTTTAAAATGTTCCTAATACGCTTTCCACCCCTTCCCACCGGGCTACAATTTGCCATACTTTCTCATATAAATGGGAATATTTTTGGTAATGCTACCTGGACATTGCACAAATAATTGCTTTGGGACTATAGAGGCATACAGGGGTTACTGTATCTGGTAATTTATTATTTGTACAATATTACTGTTTCTTTGTGCTGGTGGAGTTGTGCCTCAAGGTGTGTGGGTGGATATGATCACGAATTACAGAGAAAGTAGATTCGAAATCTGAAACAAGTGTATCTCAGAGTTTACTGAAATCTATCTTTGAATTTCTACATAGTTCCTAATAGTTCTGATTCTAAGCACCTGAAACTGATAAAGTGATACGTTTTTTTGGAAGTGTGGCTTTGTGTGAACGTGGGCTTGGCTGGATGGATCTAAGCAGGCTTTGGGTGGATCAGGTGGAATTTGAACAAATTGAGGGTGGCGCTTATATTGCCCAGATTTTGTATTTTAATTGTTGGAAGGTATGATAATGTATTTTTTCCATTTAACATGACATTATAGTGGTCCCAAATAAGCTAAATCATTTGCTAAATCAGCTATTTATACTTAGACCTGTTGATTAAGGTTCAACAGTAGTTTAAATGATAAGACAATAAGTACTGTGAGTTAAAGATTTTTGGTGGAGAAAAGGGACTACATTGGCCAAACTGAGACACATGGGAGCCCCAAAAATGCCTTGCAAACAATGAAGACACAACTCTCCTGCTGTTACTCTTACAGAAGAACACAAATAGCCTAATTCTTCAAGGGTCGTATAATGAGTGCAATGTGTGGTTTTTTTTTTCAGAACCCACGTAATTCAGGAGCGGATCTGAATATAAGTGCGCTGATAAATTTGGGTCTAGGTGCGCTCTGGTCTACTGTACAGGACAATACAGGCAGGATACATCCAATAACAATGTGGAATATAAATTCTTAAAAGAACACACAGAAAAACAAATGTAATTTATGTCACCTGTTAATAATATAGGCATTAATGATAAAACGATAATTTTGTTTTTAAAAAATAGGTTTTTAATTTTTCCCCCCGTAAACTACATTTATTAGGATGTTATTAATATATAATGTCCATAAAATAATTTTTATACAGCTGCTACTGTATGCACACATGTCCTAGCATACATACATACACAGCCGTCATCACTAGTAATCCGCCCTTAGACTAGACCTGTAGCTGGAGTAAAAGATACTTGGATTGGAACGCTGCTGAGTGGGCTTGAGATTGGCACATCCTTACTTTACATTGACTATGACCAAATGCCCCTTCCCCGTTCCCTCCCTGAAATCGGTGGCTGTAGTAAGTGTCCTTTGCATTCGAAGATTAGTTGAATGTTGCAGCGTTCTGTGGCATATGGTCCGGTTCTGGGCATTCCTTGAGTAATTTTGTGGACAATACGCACTAAAATGCTGTTGGCGTCCCTTGATGAATAAGGCCCAATGAGTGTAAGGATGGTTTTACATCTCCCGCAATACTAGTTGTACCTACAGCAGTTGCCTCTTATGCCTACTCCACCACCCTGTCTGGACATGATCATCATATCTAAGTGTGCTTTACCTTCACCAATAATAATATAGTCCATATTGGAATATTTTCAATATGGATAATATTCAAAATATGAGTCATTTGACACAAGTGCCATTATTTAGAACTAAATTTAGCTAATGACATTACAGATCACTAAATATACAGATATGTTTTTGCAGACGTCTCTGCGTATATCATGCCCACTTGTGAATGACTGAATATATGGGACAATGTACCTCACATTACATCACAGAATAGTTCCATGACCATATAAATGAAAATGTCTGAGGCCAATTATAATAGCAAAGAATGCATCATTGTAAAACTTTTGTCAATAGACAAATGTTGTGGGAATATATAGTAGATGAAAGTAAGTATAAAGGACAAAGTTTTCATTTTTGTGAAAGTAAAGATCAAATTTTTTTTTTTAAATATCCTTAATTCGTACAATTTCTAAAAGAAGTCAAAGTTTATATAAAAAAAGCTTCATATTAAGCTTGCGAGCAGGGCCCTCTTACCTCTCCGTCTGTGTGTGTATTACCCAGTATTGTGCTACCACTGTGTTTGTTCCCAATTGCAAAGCGCTATGGAATTTGCTGGCGCTATTGTCTTTTATTGATGAGGTGCCACAAAGGGTCCGCAGCACCGTACATAGAGCAAGGGACAACAGTACAGGGTAACAGTACACAGTATATAGGGGTTCGGTACGTTTGGCTGATTAACATAATGCCGGCAGTGGCTATACCTACATTTTGATGCTTATATGTCCGATAAGAAATAAATATAGACTGACCTTAGAACAGATAGAGAACATAGGCGACAGTCTTCACCTAAATTCTGAAGAGTGGAAATCCCAATTTTACGTCACTTAAAGCGGCAATGCTGGGTCCAACGGCCTAACCCTAACCCTGACCATAAACCTAAGCCTAAGACTTAGATTAGATTATATCGGCAACATGCCGGACCCGACATTGCTGCTTTAAAATCGCCATTTTAAGGAAAGTGGAGATTTGCACTCTTCGGAATTTAGGTGAAGACTGTTGGCTATGTTGTGTGTCTGTTTTAAGGTAAGTCTATATTTATTTCTTATCGGTCATGTAAGCATCGGGTTTTTTATGTAGGTATAATCACTGTCATCATAAGTCATCATCTGTTAATCGAGAAAATAACTTCCACCAGCAAACAGCATACTTGCCAATATCTAAAGTTGGCTTCCAGGTGCCTGCCTGGGGAGGTGGGCGTGATGGGGGCGGGGCTCCAAAATTTGCGTAATTTTGGACCCGCCCCGTGGCGTAATGACCAATGGCCAAACGCCACGATTCCCGGTGAATCACGGCGTTTTAGAGCAAGTTCTGCCCACTTCACTAGGAAGTGGGCAGATCCGGGGGTTTGTCACACTCTCCCGGGAGTCCGGGAGACTCTCGCGAAATGCGGGAATCTCCCGAGCCTTCCGGGAGAGTTGGCAAGTAGGGCATACAAGCAGTACAGAAACAAAGTGCAATTAGTGCCAAAAAGTACAAAGTATAGAATAAGGTGTAATAAGAGCAATAATAACAAACTCAGAATAGAGAAGGTGAACAGGCAAAGAGGTAGAAGTGACTACCGGTGCACATATAGAGGGAAAGAGGGAGTAGGGGAGCAAAAAAAGGAGGCTGAACCTGTGCCCAGTAGTGTAGGCGCCACTAACATGAACAGGGAAAAGATGGAGATGCAAAGGCAAGGGATCTTATCTCTGATGAAGTTACCTGATGGTAATGAAATGCGTAAGAAGGTTTTTAATCTTTTCCTGTGACCGCCACTATCTTCTAATGAAGTGATGTTATGTCCTTTTGATTGGCACGGATAACTGGCAGAGAATTACCATTTATTCAATTGGGACTTCATTTCAAACCAGTTCTTATCTTTATCTGAAAGAGTGCAGCATTGACAGCCCTGCAGTTTCTCTACTAATTTGTGGCAGGTGAGATGCTGCCTTTCCTATGGAAGCTACCAAAGATCTTTAGCAACTGCCTCACAGTCAGGAGGAGGATTTAACATACTATCCACATAAAGAAGCGGGACCCGCTATAACCAATCATCACTGCGGGACACCATCTGTTGCTAACAGTAAGCCGCAATATCAAAGAATCTGGTAAGAGACTGTTTCTTTTAGCTGTTGAAGCCTGTTTATCGTTTCACTGACCTTGCTACAAGCATTTGGTCACTGCACTGCGTGGACTCATCAGCTTTATCCAAGGTTTCACTTGGTCATTGGCACTTTTACACACTTAATAGTCCCATTGCTGTCCATCTAAATGGATTGAGTATTATTCTCTGATTCTGCCGTTATATTATTGACTCTTGGCCAATATATATATATATACATGTCATTATAGGTGCACCTATATATTTGATGTTTTAATGACCAGCTATTGCAGTCAATTTGTTTGATATTAAGTGGCGCTACCACTGGTTATGTTTTATATTTATATTCATATGTTAATAAATTATATTTGTTGAAATTCCGCAGTGTTTCACCAGTTCATTGTGATTGTTATACCATTGTAAACTTTTTTGTGCAAAGGCAAGGGAGAAGAGAAGAGACAACTGTAGGAGTTAAGTGACAAGAGGAGAAAAGAGGGTGGGGAGCCGGGGGCAGAGATAAACAGAAAAAAGAGGACATGTGGATAGAGGGTCCTGCTCAAGGGAGCCTACGATCTAAATTGGCGCTACATAAATAAATGCTGGTAATGGTGATGATGATAATAGAGTACAGTGTTTAAAAAAGTGAACACAGGTATGTCACTAAAGCAATGTATTTAATGCAGACATTTCTCATCAATCACCATTGTTATGACTGAGTAATAAGGTAATTGTTCTTAAAATTGTAATAAAACCTAGCATTTATTTATCTGCCTTTTTGTTTATTTAAATGCATAATTTATTTTTTGCACTGTAGGTATTAAATATTGATATATTAAAATTCATCAATATTTAGCCAATTTTCTTTTGGGAATGTTTTTATTTTAATGAAAAGAAAACTGATCCGCTCTGCATCATCCTCAGAAAAACAGAGCTGAATTATTATAGGAGTAGTAAATTATAAATTTGATGTTTCCCCTGACATTATCATCCTACACTTCAGTCTTCTTCGTTATTTCTTGGAAGTTGAAACAAATGCAAATACAGTAGGTTTATGCATTTTACTATATAAACAAGGGATATAAATGTGATTCCACTATATATTTGCCATTTATTACCGATAAACTTGCAATACGCTGGTTTCTGTTCTAGACAGAAGGGCAAAATAGAGTTTCCTGTACATTTATTACATGGTGAAAAGAGGATTGATGCCGTAATTACTTATAGCGGCATTATAGTGAAATTGTAATTACCTTCCAAAAAGGAATAAATTCCTTTCTTCCCTCAAAATTCTACACACAACACCCCAAAACTAAGAAATCACATGTACATAAGTATTCACAGCCTTTGCCATGAAGCTCAAAATTAAGCTTAGGTGCATCCTGTTTCCAATGATCATCCTTGAGATGTTCCTACAGTTTAATTGGAGTCCACCTGTGTTAAATTCAGTTGATTGGACATGATGTGCAAAGACACACACCTGTCTATATAAGGTCTCACACTTGACAGTGCATGTCAGAGCACAAACCAAGCATGAAGTCAAAGGAATAATCTGTAGACCTTCGAGACAGGATTGTCTCAAGGCATGTGTACATGTGTCTGAATCCAGGTCTACCTCTGTTACGACAGAATCACTCCCGTACTGTACTCGGCCCCCACTCATCTCCAGCCTTTACCTGCCCTCTTCCACTTCTCTAGTCGTAAGGAGTCGTAGGTTTAAAATGTGGCAGAATCTGCACATGGTAGTATGTGTACGTTTATTTGTTGCATCTGCGCAGTACGGAAATGTGTATTTACGCCATAAATATAAGTACGTCCAGCTCTACATGAGCCCTATAGTATTTATGAAGCCTACACACTATTACATTTTTAGATTAGTAGGAGTAAAATGGCGGTATAGCATTATTAATATTCATAATTATTACAAAAAGCATGCAGGGCCTGAGTCATCAAGGCACTCATACTAAGCGAAGCGCACGTACGTGGGACAAAGCACGGCCCTAACCACTGCGAACGTCTGAAGTCAACAAGACACGGATTGTCACATACGCAGCAGAATGACTTCGGGTATAATTGTTCCTACCGTATGTGCTCACGACCGTGCATGTAAGCACATACTACGATGTTCATCCACAAGGCAAGGTTCTGCTCTACTTGCGGCAGCGAACACTATGCTATTGAATGCCATAGGAACATTGTGGTGTATCTCACAAGCGTTGATTTGTGTATTACTGACTAGCCTTGTTTGTTATATACCAAACAGTACGGTGTTGGTTGTGTAATAGTGGTTGTAATGAACAATAAAATATGTGTTCCTCCTTGTTATGCCACTTTGTTCACCTATACCACCAATGGTCTCTGTGAATCCTAAACTCCCAGCATGCCTATTGCCCTGTCACCCATAAATAGGTGGTTGTTGTTTCTACAACTAAAAAACTTTGCCACTAAGCATGGCATTAATACAAGGTTTGCCCCTATTATACCGAGCCTGGTCTCTTCCCCCATCACCTTTTAACCCACTGCTTTACTTAAATTAATCATAATACCCATTTTTAAATCAAACACACACATCAGTTTTTCTAACTAAATAAACTATTTTAATCTCCAGACAACAATATTAACAATTTTAGCAATAATAAAATACTAAAACTTATTAATTAATTTTTAAGATAATTATTTTTTGGGGTATTTTTTTTTTATTTATTTTTTTTGTATGTTTTTTCTTGTTTTTTGATTCATGGAGTAGCCTTTGACTCTATTCTTGTTGGAACCATCAACTCCTCATCAGCTGCAAAAAAAGAAATACAAAAAATTTAGTAAATGCACTCTTAATACATTGATTAACATATAAAACAGAAATCACAATTAACCATTGTGCCACATGACTAGGCATGAAACAAAGTAAGAACAACTACAAAGCAAACTAGCACATACATATATATCAGGGGGAAAAAATGACCGCAATAAGAAAGAAAAGCAAAATTAGTCCTTCTCCTTATATGCTATGTAAGGGTTTACACCTAGGGCCATCTTACTTACCACATAATGGACTGTAATCCTTTGATGGCAATTGTATGGTCACAGCAGCAGTATAGAAAGATATAGAACAGATAGGAAACATAAGAAAGCTAGTAAACAGCCTAACTAGACTAGACTAAGAAACAAAGTAAAAACAAGTAAACTATGACGTGAAACAAAGAAAGAAAAAACAAAAAACAAACTAGCGCATACATATGTATCAGGAAAAAAAACACAAAAAACAGTAATAAAATCCTAGGCTACCATTAAACAGACACTTGTAAAAATGCACAAACCAAACAAACCTTGCTAATTGAGCAGCACGGTGGCGCAGTGGTTAGCACTTCTGCCTTACAGCACTGGGGTCATGAGTTCAATTCCCGACCATGGACTTATCTGTAAGAAGTTTGTATGTTTTTCCCGTTTTTGCGTGGGTTTCCTCCGGGTGCTCCGGTTTCCTCCCACACTCTAAAAACATACTAGTAGGCTAATTGGCTGGTAACAAATTAATACTAGTGTGTGTGTCTGTCTGTCAGTCTGTGTGTGTATGTGTGTGTGTTAGGAAATTTAGACTGTAAGCCCCAATGGGGCAGGGACTGTTGTGAGTGAGTTCTCTTTACAGCGCTGCGGAATTAGTGTCGCTATATAAATAAATGATGATGATGATGGTTGAAAGAGCAAAACAAAACATAAACCATGTAAATGTAAATGCAGAAATGGCAGCATACAGCACCTGCTGTAATCAGACTTGTTTAATTGGTAGAGCGTATGCAGGTTATTGGGAGCATACATCACGATCACATGCCGATCCAGAGTCCTATTGTGTATGGTAGTAGTTTTTGCACTGGCAGATAAACTAGACCCAGAGCTGGTGAATACTATACGCTGAGAACCATGCGATTACATACGTTCGTCCACCTCTGCCTTGGACGTCTCTGCACAGGAACGCCCTGATTGTGAATTGACTACGGCACCACACCCCTTCACCGCCCTACGATAAGCACAGAAAAAGGACATACATGCCTTACTGACTCAGGCCCGCAATGTGCGCCTAGTATACTATATCACGCCTTCCGAAATAAGGGCACATTATATATGTTATAATACCCTTGCTACTTCTATAATATTCCTAGCATACTTAGTTACTTACTAACACTCTTTTCACACTTTTCTTTTGCTATTCATGACTTGCCCACTCCAGTTCTTTGTATTACATAAATTACATACAAACCTATCAGAGATAAACTCACTGAAGAGCTCTTGTATCCAGACTGTACTCTATGAATGACCTTCATTGCATCACTTCACTCATACCCCAGCTGATATAATTAGCCAATCAGAGTGACTTTTTCATCTTTTTACATCCTTCTTACGGCTGAAGTTGAGAAAGCAGGGGCAATAATTTAAGGTGCTTATCGCTTTAATATTTAATTTAGCAAACCCCAATTCATCCTCTGTAAGAGTACTTTGGTGGTGCTCCAACGGGATGTTCCATTCACTGAAGCAGTGTATTAGCCATGACCTATAACCTCTGGCTGTCACCTATTGACATTTGGCCATTGGTTAATGTGGGACTCCCACAAAAGAAATCTTATAGGGATGGGTGGAAAATTGTTTAAATTCAATATTAAAGTGGAAAAACACTTTAAACCTAGCCTGTGCCCATGGACAAAACTGTACTGAGCATACAATTGACAAATTGGCGTCATGGTCTTTTAAAGGGTTGTAAAACTAAAAACATGAAGCCTATCATTGTTGTGTTAGATGGCATGCCAAATACCATTTATTTACTTCCGCTTGGCTACTTTTATTGTCGCCTGAGTCATTTTATTTATACCTCAATAAAGCAAATATTCATTATAGAGCTTTCTTGTACTCGCAGAAGGGTTCTGTGGCACTGAGTCACTGGGTCTAATCTCATTATTTTCTGATGAGTTCTAGGTCTATCTACTGAAATAATTGCCAGTCTGCTTACTCACCATAAGTCTGATGATTCCAAAATGTCACACCCATATTTTTTAAGTTTAGGATTAATTGAAAACATATATCTTTAAAAGGTAAAAAAAAAAAAAAAACAGAAAAAACTGAAACAAAAATTTACAGAGCCAATTACTATGATGTGAAATATATCAGCCGAAGTGCATAGACTAGTATGGAGAAATAAACAATCCATTCTTTTTTTTTAAAATATTAAATGAAAAAAAAAAAAAAGAAATGAAAAGTACTGTATTGTGATTCATTATGGAAGAAAGTTAAACAAGTACGGTCTCTAGATTTTTAAATTATTAAAGAACATAAATAAATAAAATAGGAAAACAGTTTGATTACTCCAATGTGATGCCGTATTTTTTCAGAGAAAAGTATTAATATGAATACAAATGTAATCCAGCGTGTTAAATTGCGACTCACAACTTGATTGTTTTGTTCATAACGATATTTAATATTGTGTACTATTAAAATTTATTGTGAGTATATTGCTGACAATATATCTGTATATCATTATAACAATTCACAATATTGCATCCAAAGCAGATAATTGTGCTTATAAATTGTGAGTGATGTGGAGCCCTGCTTCGAGGATCTTGGCAAGCAAAGTACAATGAACATTGTAATATTCTCAATATTTCCTTCTCTTGAGTGAATTTATTTTGTTTATTAAATGTTTTAACTAAAAAAATGAATTGGGATTATGCTAGATTTCACGTAACGTATGTCCTGGAGGAAAAGTTTAGGTAACAACTGTATACAATGCAGATTGTAATTTACTGTTTGCGTAATTACCAATTATTATCTGTGTGGAGTTTGTATGTTCTCCCCGTGTTTGCGTGGGTTTCCTCTGGGTGCTCCGATTTCCTCCCACAATCCAAATACATACGAGTAGGTTAATTGGCCGCTATCAAAAAATTGACACTAGTCTCTCAGTCTGTCTGTGCTTTTGTCTGTCTGTGTGCGTGTTAGGGAATATAGACTGTAAGCTCCAATGGGGAATGGACTGATGTGGGTGAGTTCTCTGTACAGCGCTGCGGAATTAGTGGCGCTATACAAATAAATGATGATGATGATGATGATTGACACGAGAGATCACAGACATGTTGAAGCAGGATTTCCTAGTCCACTTGTTTGCCTGAGAGAAATGCAGGACATTTGGTGGAAAAGATATACATGTTCCACGGATTCTTCTCATGCACACTGTAACTAAGATTCGCAGCATACCTCCCAAATATCCCGATTTATTCTGGATTCTGAGGGACTCCCCTGTCACCTCGACAGCTAGGATGTTTGTCCCAACTGTTGGGAAGATTGGGAGGTGTCTCTCACTCACCGCTGCTCTGCACAGCAGTTGAGCGTTTGGTGCACGCACTGCTGCTAGTGTGTGCAGATGTGCAAGGGTGGTTTTGGGGATGGAAGGGGATTGGACTGGTCTTGCTCTTTAGAGGCGCTAGGCACTCTGCCATCACAAAATGGATACATTCCTATCTGATTCCAAAAATGTAAATGTTGAAAAGTAGATTGCAGTGCGGCAGTTAAACAGTGGTCGAGTATATTATTATTATTATCATTTATTTGTTAGGCGCCACAAGGTATCCGCAGCGCCGTACACAGTACAAACAGTGGACTATACAGGGTGAAACAGTAGAGAACAATAAACAAAAATACCAATACTTCAGAAGCTCCACACATGCTAATACAATAAGCACGGAGTAGAAGAACAGGTGAGGAGACAGGAGGGAAGACGGCCCTGCTCATGTGAGCTTACATCCTAAGGGAATGTAAGCTCACATAGAGGTTTGGTAGAGGGCACAAGCAGTTGCTAATTCAGAGCAGCAGACTGGTGATCGATAACAATAACTTGTAATGGCAGTGTACAGATACATCAGGAAGCATACTATTTCATGCGCCTGCACAAAGGCGTGCTGCCTCTGAACCTGTAATGAGAAACAGGGTTTGGTCCCCTCAGAGCCGTAACTAAACATTTTAGTGCCCAGGGCATGACAGAGTACTGGCGTTCGTCACCCCTTTCCACATTCGCAGGCACGCACCACCAGAGCTGACATTCCTACCTGCTGCCGGTGTCTTAATCTCAGTTGCTGGATTGGCCATATCCTGGAACGTTAGGGACCTGTTTGGAAAAGAGGTAGTTTCCTACTCACCTCCTGGAAAGACGAGCAATGACTAAATACTACGCCACCCTAACTCCAACCAGCCCGATATTAAATCGTTAGCATTTTACTTTCAATAAACAGGCCACCTTGCACCCAATCAGCCCCAGAATTTAATTAATATTATTCACATTTGATAAATATGCTTACTTTCCTCCCATATAGCCTGACATTAAATTAAATAACACATGCATTAAATAATTAGGCCTTCTTCCCCCTAACCAGCCTGACATTAGTGTTTACGTTTAATAAATAGATTCTATACCCTCAACCAGCCCCAACATTAAATTAATAGCATTTACATTTAATTAACAGACCTATTTCACTCCTCTTTAGCCCCAACATTAACTATTTCATCCCTCACCATCACTGACATTAAATTAATAACATTCCCACTTAATAGAGAGGCCTATATCTCGCACCAGCCCCACAATCAAATTAATGCCAAAATTTCCACCACATTTGATAGAGATTATTGCTACTTATAAACACATCAATGCCTTTTTGAATATAGTACTTATTTAGGGTATATAATTAATTACTTATTATTTTTTTATTGTGTTAATGTAGTATATAATTATGTACTCAAAAGAAACCCTCCCTTGTCTCCAACCCCCAGACCCCTCTTCCCTGCCCTGTTATCTCCATCCCCACTCTTTACAGGCTCCTCTCCCCCCTGTTCTTTACTTCTTTACAGCCCCCTATTTCCTTTGTTCTTTACAGCTCCCCCCCATTCTATACAGCCCCCCATTCTTTACGGCCCCCTCTTTCCCCTGTTCTTTACAGCCCCTCTCCCCGCTGTTCTTTACTGCTCCCCCCATTCTTTACAGCCCCCCCGTTCTTTACACACCCCTTTCCCCTGTTTTTAACATACCCCTCTCCTCCACCCCCATTTTTTGCAGCCCCCTTTCCCCCCTGTTCTCTCTATCCTTACAGCTTATTTTTTCTCCACATCTTCTTCCTGCCTCTCCTTGCTCTGTTATCGTCTTGTTCTGTCTATCTTTTCTTCCTGCTTCTTCTTGTTTTCGTGGTGGCTCCTCTACGCAACGTTCTGACATCGCATTTGCCCATTAGTTACATTGCAGGGAGCTGAGCGTCTTTCTTATTGACAGCCCTGCGGTGAGTGTCATGGGGCCACCCGGGGGCTGCATATAGTGGGCGGGTGTTGCACCCCTTTAGCCATGTGTTATGGGAGACCACACTGTCCTTGTTATGACCCTGGGTTCCCCCAATGGAATGATTGACATTAATGGAGTACAGACACAGGGCAATCAGCCAGAATCTCACCCTTCTGCTATTCTCCTATATCATAAACATTAAATATATTAACAATGTATGTAAGACACCTCAAAACACCTTAGCGGCCTAGATCCTGATACTGAGTACCAGCATAAGACCCAGTGATCAAATACATTAGCAGCATCATTAAGCCAAAACCGTTAGCAAGTGTGAGTGTGAGGGAAGCCTGCGGCAGAGAGTATGTCTATATAGACTGACATTGCAGAGCCTATCATTCTGTTTTAAAGTTACTGTCTGAGGGACTGAAGTGGACTCAACCATGCAGATGGGTCAGGCACAAGAGACTACCAGTACATTCATAGGTGCTGATTCAGAGTGTAACTCAAGCAAAAATGTAACTTGCGATCGAAACAGTTACATGTAAGTGTATGCATATATGCTCCACATTCAGAGTGGAAGATGCATCCAGGAATGAATGAGTAGCAGATGCCCTGACACATTGACATGCTATCACGCATCTGTTCGTTTTGGAAGCCCATTCTACTTATACGGCTACAAGTACTTTGGTCGCTATTTCAATGGATTTATATTAGCTTTAAGGATAACTGCATGAAGTCACTATTACAGATATTGCTAAATGAGAGTGTAACTGCGGAATCCTACTAGCAATGTGTGCCTGTTCTTATGTAGATGAACGGACCCTACAGCTAAGTATATGTGACTGTTTCTATTTAATTCAAGATTGGGAAGACTTTTTGTGTCATCTCCTAAAGAATATTTCTGGAATTTCGAACCTTTCTGATTGATCAAGTTCCATAACTTTGTACTATTAACATGCATGTTGTGTAAATTCTGGTCATATAAAGATCATATGAGAAATTTACAACGTGTTCTCTCTATTTCAAAAGGAACATTTATATAATTCCTTGATATATTATGTTTGGAGTTATCAATTGGTGCACTTAATAAATATTAACGATTGAATATATATATACATATATATATTGCAGTTATTAATCCATGGATATTTTGTGATAAAAGTATTTGTGATTGCTAACTGATTCATATTAGGGTGTCAGTTTAAGTTGGGGATCTGTGTTGGTTTTTTATGTGTATTTTTAATTAAATCATACGAATATTTTGCATATCAGCGCTTTCATTAATTTTATTGTTTTTTGAGCAGCCGATGCATCCACTTGTCAAAAGATACACCCCTCAGACACTTCAACTTGTGAACGTGTACAAAAATCTTTTATTTTATTTGTTGCAAATGCAATTGCTGTGAATCCTTATTTAAATTTGAATAAGCTAGTTAATACACAAGAACAAATTTCTGGCATGCGTACAAAAAAAATGTATTGTTTTTTTTCTTTTACATAACTCGCTCAGCAAAGCCTATGGATAAGCGACTACTAAAATCATTAAAGTAATAGTATTCCCATTTAATAAACAAACCAATTTCCCTCCCTCCAGACAGCCCCAGCAATAAATTAATAGCATTTACGTATAATAATAAATATTAAATATACCCATTTCCTGCAACCATCACTGCCATTAAATAATTCATATTCACATTTAATAAATAGACCTCATGCTCCTCAAACTCAGCCCCACATTCAATTAATAGCGCCCAAACCACCGTATCTTAAATTAATACTATAAAATTAAATTGCCCCTCCATCACCCCACAAACAAAATAGCACCCATTAGTTAGCCACCACCTACCACACACACATTACATTGCCACAAGCCCGCTGTCACGAAATTTGAGAGTCATATAAAGATCATATGAGAAATTTACAACGTGTTCTCTCTATTTCAAAAGAAACATTTATATAATTCCTTGATATATTATGTTTGGAGTTATCAATTGGTGCACTTAATAAATATTAATGATTGAATATATATATATATATATATATATATATATATATATATATATATATATATATATATATACAAGTTAACCCGTGCATGATACTCATGCATTCTAGTCAAATCAAGCTACTTAAGGTGTTAAAAAGGTTCTTGTCATGCATTTGGGCCTAGCCCAGGCCTCCTCAGGGGAAGAGCGTTACTTCCCGACGCAAGCGCCTTTTTTAACGTGGTTTTGTCCACATGTCACCACCTCATCATTATTCTCCATCACCATCCTTCATCTTCATCGCCACATCCTTCATCAAGCTACTTAAGGTGTTAAAAACTCCCCGCTGTCACGAAATTCGAGAGTCTTTAATGGATCCCTTGTATCTGTCAGGTTTGGTATTGCTCACTCAGGGATGCGGAGTCTACAAGTAGGTGGTATTCACCAGGGACCCCCGCATGGAGGTATGGCCTTAGCTGCCCTTAACCCGCAGTTCGCGGTCCCTTGAGTGAGTGCTGGGCAGATTGGTAGGAGGAGCCAGAAGCGGAGAAGGAGGAAGGCGGCTGATGCCGGGCGGTGACCAGCAGAGGCGTGGAGTTACTGAAGCAGCAGTAGATCAATATTAGCAACACAGGTGCAGAACTGTATTAGACTTGAAGATAGCAGTCAGAGCAAGGGAAGGAGAGTCACTGGAGCAGCGGTAGTTCAATATGAGCAATGGAGATGCAGAACTATAGCTGACTTGATGATGGTAACTTAGAGCAACGGCAGGAGAGTCACTGGAACAGCGGTAGTTCAATATGAGCAATGGAGATGTAGAACTATAGCTGAGCCGATGATGGTAACTCAGAGCAACGGCAGGAGAGTCACTGGAACAGCGGTAGTTCAATATGAGCAATGGAGATGTAGAACTATAGCTGACCCGATGATGGTAACTCAGAGCAATGGCAGGAGAGTCACTGGAACAGCGGTAGTTCAATATGAGCAATGGAGATGCAGATCTATAGCTGACCTGATGATGGTAACTTAGAACAACGGCAGGAGAGTCACTGGAACAGCGGTAGTTCAGTATGAGCAATGGAGATGTAGAACTATAGCTGAGCCGATGATGGTAACTCAGAGCAACAGCAGGAGAGTCAGTGGAACAGCGGAAGATCAGTATGAGCAATGGAGATGTAGATGAACTCAGCAGAGGAGATGGAACCTCAAGCACAGCAGGCGCAGCTGCGTATGCTGCGAAGAGTTAGAGCTGCAGCCAGCACGGAGAAGAGTACTCGTGAGAAGCAGAGGCCACACTGGAGCAACAGGAGACTCGGGTAGACCGGAGGGAGCCAGATCCTTACAGTAAGTGAATGAACTCAAAGAACAGGTGTCTGACAGGAGGAAGTAGTAGGTTTAAATACCGCTCTAAAATGCTGTGACCAATGAGGAGCGAGTTGGAGGTCTGAAGAGAGGAGAGCCGACTTGCACATGCGCAGAACCCGAGCCAAGATGACCAGAACACCGGGCTTACCACTTACAAGAGGGAGGTAACATTGCCGGTGCCCATCCACGGGGTCGGCGTGTGACACCCGCTGTGCCACCCCACACACATTACTGTGTCCCTTCATCACCATGCTCTGCCTCCTTATGATCACACTGTGCCCTCCATGCTGCTTTTCCTCCCCCCCTTCACCGGGCACCCCTTCATCACCCTGTGCCATGCTGATTTGGCCCCCTTCACAACCTGCCATGCTGCCTTTCCCCTTAACGTGCTGCCATGCTGTCTATGCTCCCCCTTTACTCTCTGCCATGCTGCCTTTGCCCCTTCTCATTCTCTGCCATGCTGCCTTTCCCCTTCACGTTCTGCCATGCTATCTATGCTCCCCCTTTACTCTCTGCCATGCTGCCTTTGCCCCTTCTCACTCTCTGCCATGCTGCCTTTGCCCCTTCACTCACTGCCATGCTGTCTGTGCTCCCCCTTGCTTCCGTTTTTGCACTTACCTTTTCTATCGGTTTCTTTCTTTTGTTGTCTCTCTTCTTTCCGACTCCTCTCTGCGTCGCTCCTCACTGAACGTCGGGTGTGATGATGTCACGCCTGACATTCAGTGCGAATGGAGCAGAGAGGGGTTGGGGAGTGCTGCGGTCACGTGAGTATTTTTTTTAAAGTTACCAGCTCCCCTCACTAACGAAGAGGGGAGCGATCAGGGTCGGGGCCTACCAGGATGTAGCCTGGCCCCCAGGTGGCCCAGTCCGACCCTGATGGTTATTATCTTGAGTAAGAGGGGAACTGATATAATAGTCGGTGTATATATATGTTTCAACTAACATTTTCCCTCAGGGAATAGTTGTAGAGCTACCGGGCCTGATTAAATTTGGCACACAAAATGAACGTATTATCCGTTTTTTTTAAAAATGCCCATGAACCAGGTATATGAATGTCCAAAATTAAACAAGGAAGATACATCTGTTGATGAATACAGGTATAGGTTCGCTGTGCTGTAACAGACAATACACTTTAGGAGAAGTTCAATAAATATGTGGAATATAGAGCCTCCAAAAGAACTCACAGAAAAAAAGCTATTCTCCTAATGCCAACTTTTAATGATATAGGCATTAATGGAAAAAAAAAAAAAGAATAATATTTAACTACCCCCCCAATAAAATAAACTTATTAAGATGCTATTAATGCTTACTATGCATAAAATGCATTTTTGCTGTTGCTCCTGATTACAAACAAATGTTCTAGCATGTATATGTGACCGCCATCCCTATCACTTGGCACTTACACCTGACCTGTATCTGATGCAAGTAACAGAAAAAAACGTACATTAGAGATGCCCAAAGCTAGAGTCGGACTTTGCTGCATGCGCTCGAGCTTGGCGCGACTTTACTATACATTGACTACGTGCATACGCCCCTTCCCTGCCCCTGAAATCGTAGTTTGTAGAAGCGGTCCTTGTAAAACTGGACATTGTTGCATTCTCTGGTTCATGGTTCATGGTGTATGGTTCATTTCTGGGCAAACAGAGCAATTTTACGCAAAATGCGGCACGTATCAGCATTTACGTGTCTTAATCATGCCCACTGACTCTAATTTGTAAATATGCTTTTTTGTGAGGTAAATTTCTAGTCTTTACAATATCTGGAGGATGTTTATCTCTTCAAATGTTCATATAAGTACGTCACTCAGTCTTATATAGATGACTTGTTTTTGCCACTGGATTTCCTTATCTGCCACCATTGCACTGCTGTGTCATCAGAGATTATTCCCCTCAGCAATTACCCATCAGTTCTTCCCTCCTAAGCTGCTGTTTTCTTCATAAGACACTGGTCTCTTTCCTTGTCTCCAGTTATGTGCCTCTCCCTCACCAATATCAACGCTTACTTCCCCACATCTAACCAGCCTCTCACTCTCCTCCTTCTTCTTCTCATCTACTTCTTCAATTGTCACTTCCCTCATTGGCCAACTGTTAAAGCTGCTTCTTTTTGCAGTTTCACTTTGCTTGCCCCCTTTTTTACAATTCCGAGCAGCCCCAAAGGCTCTGGTAAAATGTAGTTTTCTTTGATTACAGGATGGCATGATCACTATCCGTGACAGCGGCACAACTCACTCTTGGGGGGTTGTACTTGTACATCTCACTCTGCATCAGGCCCATAATGTGCAACATTTTTGTGTTAGATTAGAATTCCTGAACTGAAGTTTTGCTTCCTGTGTAACTGTTTCATCTAGAAACTGTCAAGTTACGTTATATGTGCAGGCTGTAGACAAGAGAAACGCCTTACACACTGCAAGCTGTTCTACTGCAGACATTTAATTTTCAACAGAAATAAAATATGCATTGAGGATTATTGAGTTAAGCATCATATTTTTATGCATTGTAGTGCAGATTGCTTAATGCATAATACTGTATATTAACATATGTGTCTGCATATGTTACGGAGAAGTAAAATTATTAGTACAATTACTATTACACAGTACTCCAACTGAATATAATGTTACAAAACTTATTATCAAGGGATAAAGGAGAAACAATTTTGTATGACATTACTAGCATATGGTGCTGCTGTTGGCAACATAAAAACCTAATTTGCTTCTCTTTCAAAACAATTTCTTGCTTAAAATGACCTCATTTAGAGTTTCCTACCTGTTTAATATGTGTGTGTCCTGGTTACTTGCTGCTTTTAACTGAATGAAGAGATCTCACGCACAATCTCATTGCTTTTATTATGACTAGTCATTATTATCATTAATATTAACCTTTATTTATAGGGCACCACATGAGGTCCGCAGCGCCGTACAGAGGGAAATCAACAAGACAGTACATGGTATAACAGTATAATACAGTAAACAAATAACACTTCAACTCTCAACACAGCTACTGAGGTGCAAGGGGTAGATTCAGCGCAGGCTGAAACCTGTGCCCATTAGAGTGGGAACTACTAACAGGTTTAGAGCTACTGAAAAAGGTGTGAGGACATTAGAGGAGTAGACTCAATGGTCAGAGAGCCCAAGGAGGAGAACAGGAGGAAAGAGGGTCCTGCTCACTAGATCTTACAATCTAAAGGGAAAGGGGGAAACAATCGGTTGGCACATGGGGGTGACCCAATGTAAGGAGATCTGAGTGCAAGAAGCAAGGCAGGGATAGATGGAGGATGAAAGAGAGTGAGGTATACTACACGGTGAAATGATTAAGTGGAGGACTGGTGGGGTTTCTAAACAGGTGGGTTTATTAACAGGTGGGTTTTCAATGACCGTTTGTAACTATACAGGTTAGGAGATTGTTCCAGTGATGGGGGCAGCATGGGAGAAATCTTAGATAAGGGAGTGAGATGTGCTTACCAGAGGTGAGGAAAGGCAATGGTCATTGTCTGATTGGAGAAGGCGGAATGAAGTATGTATGGATGTGAGGTTGGAGAGGGGAGCTGGAGAGGCCCTTGTGTGTGAGGGTGAGGAGTTTTGAAGAGGATTCTGTAGGGGAAGTGGAGCCAGTGTAAGGTTTGATAGATGTGGAGTAGTGAGAGAGGGAAAAAAATCCTAGCTGCAGCAGTAAGTATAGATTGAAGAGGAGCGAGATGGGAGCGGGGAAGGCCAGTAAGGAGAAGACTGCAGTAGTCAAGATGAGAAATGATCAGTATGTGGATAAAAGTGGCATCCTGGGAGAGGAAGGGTCTAATACAGGGGATGTTGCAGAGCTGGAAGGGACAGGATTGGGTAAGAGATTGAATGTGAGGGGCAAAGGAGAAGTCAAGAATAACACCCAGGCAAAAGAGTTGTGGGACAGAGGGTATAGTGGTGCTGTCAACAGTCATACAGAGGTCAGGAAGGGTGGGTAGGGGAAGGGATTTTTGATGGAGGGAAGACAATGGCCCTTGGTCAGTAAGGAGAGAAAAGCAAAAACAAGGAGTAACTTTGCTCCTGGCATGTTGCATTAGAGGGGGTGGTAACTTTAAAATGTGTGAACAGATTTATAGTTGGGGTAGGGCATGTCCTAGATCAACTTAAAATTCAGTGTAAAAATAAAGCTATCAAGTATTTGTGTGTTAGATGAAAAGCAAGCAGTATTTTCCTTACATGTAAAATAAATTTATTTGCACTCCTTGCATTGTAACATGGTTTGTTCAGGATCAAATTTACTCCTTTTTTTTAGCTTACTATTGTTAATGACTCGGGCAAAATGAGTTCAGTTTTGGCCATGTTAAGTTTGTAAAAGTGTAAGGACATCCAGGAGGAGATGGTGGAGCGGCAACTGTAAACCCGAGAGAGGATGGGAAAGGGAAAGATCATCTGCATAGAGGTAATATTGGAATCCAAGCAACTGATGAATTCACCCAAGGAGGAGGTGTACAGAGCAAAAAAGCAAAAAGCAGAGGGCCAAGGACAGAACCCTGTGGGACGGATGGCTGAGGGGGGAGGGGAACCAGAGGAATAAACAGAGCAGAAGCGGTTGGCAAGGTAGGAGGTGAGGGAGGTGAACCACAAAAGGAAGGTTTCAGAAAGGCCTATGGTGTGGAGTAGGAGAGGGTGATCCAAGGTGTAAAAAACTGCTGAGAGGTCCAGAAGGATAAGCAGGGAGAAATGGTCCCTGAATTTGGCTAAGAGAAGATCATTGGTAGGTAGCTTTGGTCAAAGCAGTTTCTGTGGGGTGGAGGGGGAAGTCAGATTGGGAAGGATCAATGAGGGAGTGATCAGAGAGGTAGCTGCTGAGACGATAGTAGACAAGCATTTTGGAGGCAAAATGGAAAAGAGAAATGAGGTGGTAACTAGAGAGGGAGGTGGGGTCAAGATTGTTTTTTTTTTTTAAGAATGGCTGAAACAAGAGCATGTTTAAAGTACGAGGGGAAGATTCCAGTGGAGAGGGACAGATTGAATAGATGAGCAAGGTTGGGGTGGGCAGAAGGGGAAAAGGAGCAAAGGAGGTGAGAAGGGATGGGATCCAGGGGGCAGCTGGTAGCTGTTCAATAGTATGGAAAAAGTTATTAAGCCATCTTCAAATAATTTAAAATTCATCATTCTACATTAAAAACATTATTTGCTAATGGAGAACACTAAAGACAGCTTACAATCTTCCCAGGATTGGACATCTCAGCACATTCACCCAAAGATGAGACTGGATAAGCTCTAAGGCATTTCAAAGAATATAAAAGCCACATCCACAGATATACAGACCTCTGTCAACGTGGCAAATGTTAGAGTTTATGATTCTACTATCAGAGCAGTAATGAACAAGTATGTTTTTCATGGGAGGGTAGCCAGAAGAATATTCCTTCCCTCCTAAAAAAAAATAATAAAATTACAGTATGTCTCAGATATACATACCTTCTGGACAGATGAAGACCAGAGGGACGTTATTTGGTCTTAATGCACAATGCTGTTAGTTGAAAACCAAACACAGATTATTACTACAGATGTTCACTAACCCAGTGTTCTGGTTTTGGTTTTGGATCTGGATTAACTTTGTGTTTTGGTTTTGGCCAAACCGCCCTTGCGTGTTTTGGTTTTGGTTTTGGATCCCATTTTTTTTCTAAAATCCCAATTTTTTTTGCTAAAACCACATATGTTAGTTTCCCCCCCCTACAATATTATTAACTTCAATAACACTAATTTCAAGTGATTTGCAGTCAAATTTGACCACCTCACAGATCACAATATTATTTTCATACACTTTCAAACAAATACAGCAGATTTAGAAGACCAAGCCTGCCAGACCTATTATTTCTATTTCAGCAATGACAATTAGCAATGGAGCAATGGAGCTCTCCTGAATGTCACTGGAGACTTTGAAGAACACTGCTACCCCTCCTCTTTCTTTTCTACCTATGACGCTGCCCAACTGCTCTAGAGACTGCCACGAACTGTGTTAACCCTTCTGTGTCCCTCTGTGAAATGGCGCTGGATCGCCGTGGAGGGCGGTACTTATAGAATCCAATCCGAGATCCAAGGTCCGACGACGTAACAATGACGGTTTGCCTCATTTTCCAATCTGAGGGTGTACGAAAGTATTCGGATCTGCTAAGTTCGGGTGTGTTCGGTTCCCGGGGAACCGAGCCTGAGCATCTCTAATTATTACCACACTAATCTCTAATTCTCAATCCTGGTGATAAAGGGGTGGTGATTTGGGTTTCTTTTGCAGCCAAAAGACCTGAATGAATCACAATCATGGAGCCCACCATGAATTGATTTTTATTTCAGAGTATTCTAGATAAAAATCCAACAACTGAAGCTTGGCCAAAGTGAGATAATTTGATAGGACAATAATCGAGAGGATACTGTCAACAAAAAAGAAAAATAAAAGAAATAAACTCAACCTTTTTGGGATTCTATGGAGAAACAATACAAAAATTATGCATTAACAAATGTCATCAAACATCAAAGATCTTAAGTAGTATTGTAGGGAGAAGTGGGGAAAAATTCCTCAAATACGATGGAACAGACAAATACAGAAAACAATTACTTCGAACCATTGCTGGTAAATGTGGTTCTAGAAACTACTGAGTCATAAGGAGTAATTACCCTGTCATCCATGGCTTCTTCAAGTTGGCTTATTTTTTGTCACATGAGATATCACGTTTTAGGACTTAGTGAGGTCTAGATGACTGTTAATTATGTCCTGATATGTAAAAACACAGATTGGAAACATTGTATACTTATTCACAACTGTATCTATAAAGCAACATAACAGATTTCATCATTTTAATGTTGCACAAACAGATGTAGCAACTCTATTTTGTCCTTAAGGCATGACTCAGAATAAGGTGTATGGACTGTAGGGTTCTATGAGAAAAATAAATATAAGAACAAAATATTTGACAACAGAAAAGAACCTACAGTTTGGTTGTTTTTCGGTTAATATTATGTATCTCAGTTTTAGTAACAGCAATATGCTCCATGCATTCTTACATTCGTTTTCTGTATGAGTTCTAACCACAACTACTGGAAGACTATTACATCGATTCTCCTTATATAACCTTTATTCCTCCTAGTTAAGTGTCTCCTTTTGCTATAGAAAACCTTTTTTTTATATAAATACTGATCTTTGTCATCATAATCATCTCAATTTATTTATATGGTGCCACAGAATCCACAGTGCAGAACAATCAACAAAAAATACAGAAAAAAATACACAAAAGTAAGGGACAAGAGAAACAATCAATACAAGAGACTATAGAGAAAGCAATAAGAAGATATTATTACATGCTATTATTAATCGTATTAATATAGTAACACTTTTTATATGTTTGAATGTTTCTATCATATCATCTGTGTCTTCCTCCAGTCTAAGCTGCAGATGTTCTCCTCTTGAAACCTCTCCTGGTAAGATTTTTAAGCAGGTCATGCAGAATTTTGAAAGCCCTCATTTTAGAAGGAGTTTCAAAGTTTTGATGTTATAAGAACATAAGTAGTGATAGTATTATCTGAATTATATAAAGGATTATTGAAATCAATGTAGTATTGCTGCTTATTTATGTGATATAAGATATTGTCACATGCCAGATCCTCCGGCTTGCTTACCAGGGTCCAGCAAGCTTTCCTGGCCTCCTCCGTTGGGTCTTTAGGTGCTGTAGCACCGCGTCCTTTCTGATGTCGGGCGCTATCTTGGCTTTGGGTCTATGCATACCGGTTTTTATCTTTTTTGGTTTTCAGCCATAGGCTGATTAGTTATTACTTCCCCTAATCACCTTCAGCTTTGTAAGTCAACTGGAGCTTCCAGAGAGTACCAGATCTTCATGTCCTGTGATCTTCAAGTGGGCGGAGCTATGCAGATTTCTTCCAGCTGGGCAGAGTAGAGAAGGATTTTCCGCAGAGAAGTGGGGTTCTTCCACTGGGGTTGTGTCACGGTTGGCTTATGGGAAATTGATCCCTATGCTCTGCTGGCCATGGCTTAGCCCACCCACAGGCGCGGAGTCTAACAGCCAGGTGGTTTTCACCAGGAACACCCACAAGGAGGTATGGATTTAGCGACACCAAACCTGCAGGTCGTGGTTCTGTGAGTGGGTGAACAGCAGAATGGTGTGGAGGAGCCAGGTAACACGGGTAGAGACAAATGAGGCAAAAGGAAAATAGATGTTCTGTGGTACAACGAGGAAAAGCAGAGGTTGTCACAATGGTGTATCCAATGGTGATTGATAGAGATACTGGAACAGCGGGAGTACAGCACTGGAGTATGCTGAGCACACACAGGAAAGCAGAGGTAGCTGAGGGAGAACAGCCAATGAGTCACCAAGGCAGTTGCGGCTCACAGTGATAGCGGTTAGAGAACTGGAGCTGTCACGATGAAGTACATCAGAGATGGTATAGAAGTACTAGAGCAGCAATAGTTCAGTACAGCGGGAGACTGAGAGTAAACTGACGTGGTCAAGGTAACTCGTAGTAACAGCCGATGAGTCACCAAGGCAATTGCGTCTCAAAGTGATAGCGGTTAGAGAACTGGAGCTGTCACGATGAAGTACAGTTGAAATGGTATAGAAGTACTGGAGCAGCAATAGTTCAACACAGCCGGAGACTGAGAGCAGACTGAAGTAACGGAGGTAACTCGTAGTAACAGCTGATGAGTCACAGGTGTAGTAGCAGCTCTGAGTGGTAGCGATGAGGGAACTGAAGCTGTCGCAATGAAGTACACTGGAGATGGTAGTAGCAGTGCTGGAGCAGCAATAGTTCAACACAGCAGGAGACTTCCGTGGAAACTGAGCATGGAACTTTTGGAGCAGAGCTGGAGCATGGATGTCGGAAGCGTTGACCCAAGAGCATTCTTCGGGGCCAAAGCCCTTCCAATCTACCAAGTATTTGGTGATACCTCTGGAAACCTTGGTATCCAGGATCTGTGTGATTTCAAATTCTTGTTGCTGAGAAAATTTGGGAACAGCAGAAGTGGAAACTGGAACGGAGAACCTGTTGATGATGAGTGGTTTGAGAAGAGAAATATGGAATGACTCAGAGATATGAAGGGAAGCGGGCAGCTGAAGTTTATATGATAATGGATTGATGATCCAAAGTATTTTATAGGACCCAATGAAACGAGGAGCAAACTTCATGGATGGTACTTTGAGACTAATATTTTGTGTCGATAGCCAGACCTTGTCTCCCACCTTGAGTGCTGGAACTGCTCGGTGCTTCTTGTCCGCAAAGGTTTTATAGCATGAGGAGATGCTTTTAAGATTAGCAACTACTTTGCGAATAGTATCTTTAACAGCCGGGACATGGGTGGGTGGGAGAGGAGAAAACCTGGGAAGCAGCGGATGAAGTCCAGTAACAATAAAGAATGGAGTAGCAGCAGTAGACTCATGGAAGAGGTTGTTATGTGCAAATTCGGCCCATGGCAGGAGGTCAACCCAATTGTCTTGAGAGGCAGAAGAAAATAATCTGATGAATGTCTCCAGATCCTGATTTACCCTTTTAGTTTGGCCATTGGACTGTGGGTGATAAGCTGAGGAAAAATTGAGTTGTATACCAAGGGTTTTACAGAGGGCGCGCCAGAATTTCGAGGTAAATTGAACCCCTCTGTCGGATACCATTTCCATGGGACAACCGTGCAGACGAAAAATTCCTTTTATGAAGTGTTGAGCAAGAACTGATGATGACTGCAGACCAGTGAGAGGAACAAAATGAGCCATCTTCGAGAAGCGGTCCACAATGACCCAAATAGTATTACATCCTTTACTGTATGGAAGGTCAGTAACGAAGTCCATACTGATGTGAGTCCAGGACTTGGTGGGTATGGACAATGGTTGTAATGGACTCATTGGACTTGCACGAGGACTTTTGTGTTGGGCACATACGTTACAAGCTGCTACAAAATCTTTGACATATGGTCGAATAGAGGGCCCCCAGTAACAGCAGTGCTGGAGCAGCAATAGTTCAACACAGCAGGAGACTGAGAGCAGACTGGAACACAGGCAAACCACGAGGAGAACAGGAACCAGAACCACAGGCTACAGGAAGTGAGCTTGAAGAACAGGCACCAGACAGGTGAATCCAGGAGGTTTAAATAGTGCTCCAGAAGTGCTTAGCCAATGAAAAAGAGGGAGGAGGTCCTGAAGTGCAATAGGCTTGCACCTGCACAGATCTGAATATAGCTGAATGAATGAATGAAGTTAGTCTGATGCTGGAACATGGCAGTTTCCAGATAAATGAAATGTGGGTAACGGGACAGGTACTACTTGCGGGACCGAAGCGTTACAGGTTGACCCCAAAGTTTTCTTCCAGCATGCAGAATCTAACAGAGCTTCTTTCCTCATAGTCAATCTTCCTCATCGTCTTCTTGCTTTCTCGACCAGATGTTTATAGCTATTTTACTAAGCCCTGAGAAAGACCTTTGTGGCCAGGAGAAGCAAGATGCAGCATTGCCTTAAACATTTTGAACCCTCACCAGTGTTAGATCATGGGTCGGAGCCTGCCACAATCAGCATTACGGCCACAGGGTGTTGGGCCTGATGAGAACAGATACTACACTTGATCTTAGCCAAAAGTCCGAGAAGCTAGTTTTGTGACAGATATATTTGTATTTTTCTGCACCTAATCAGACATTATATGGGCAGCTAGTTAGTGTGTTTTCTAATATGTAATAAAGTCTTTTTACTTATTACTGAGACTTACACAGATTTATTATGTTTGTTGTGATGCCAATTGATTATACAGCGACACTACCGCATTGGACACATGGACAAATCACAAAATTAACCAGCCCTCTTGAATATTAAAACAGGTCTTGTATACAGTCATAGCCAAAAGTGTTGAGAATGACACAAATATTATTTTTCATAAAGTCTGCTGCCTCAGTTTTTATGATGGCAATTTGCATATACTCCATTATGTCATGAAGTGTGATCAGATGAAATGCAATTAATTTGAAAGTCCCTATTTGCCATGACAATTAACTTTATCACAAAAACAACATTTCCAATGCATTTCAGCCCTGCCGCAAAAGGACCAGCTGAGATCAGGTCAGTGATTCTCTCGTTAACACAGGCGAGAGTGTTGACGAGGACAAGGCTGCAGATCACTCTGTTATGCTGATTGAGTTAGAATAACAGACTGGAAGCTTTAAAAGTAGGGTGGTGCTTGACATCATTGTTCTTCCTCTGTTAACCATGGTTATTTGCAAGGAAACACGTGCAATCATCATTGCTTTGCACAAAAAGGGCTTCACAGGCAAAGATATTGATGCTAGTAAGATTGCACCTAAATCAACCATTTATCAGATCATCAAGAACTTCGAGCAGAGAGGTTCAATAATTGTGAAGTAGGCTTCAGGGAACCCAAGAACGTCCAGCAAGTGCCAGGACCATCTCCTAAAGCTGATTCAGCTGCGGGATCGGTGCACCAACAGTGCAGAGCTTGCTCAGGATTGGCAGCAGGCAGGTGTGAGTGCATCTGCACACACAGTGAGGCAAAGACTATTGGAGGATGGCCTGGTGTCAAGAAGGCCATCCATGAAGTTTGCTCCTCGTTTCATTGGGCCCTATAAAATACTTTGGATCATCAATCCATTATCATATAAACTTCAGCTGCCCGCTTACCTTCATATCTCTGAGTCATTCCATGTTTCTCTTCTCAAACCACTCATCATCAACAGGTTCTCCGTTCCAGTTTCCACTTCTGCTGTTCCCAAATTTTCTCTCCAGGAAAAACATCAGGGACAGACTGATATTCTGAAAAAGCTACAGGGATTGGACTGCTGAGGATTGGGATAAAGCCAATTTCTCTGATGAATCCCCTTTCAGATTGTTTGGGGCATCTGAAAAAATGCTTGTCCGGAGAAGAAAAAGTGAGCGTTACCATCAGTCCTGTGTCATGCCAACAGAAAAGCACCCTGAGACCATTCATGTGTGGGCTAACTTCTCAGCCAAGGGAGTGGGCTCACTCAAATTTTTGCCTAAGAAAACAGCCATGAATAAAGAATGGTACCAAAACATCCTTCAAAAGCATCTTCTCCTGACCATCCAAGAACAGTCTGGTGACGAACAATGCTTTTTCCAGCATGATGGAGCACCTTGCCATTATTCAAAAGTGATAACTAAGTCCCATTGAGATCTTGTGGTCAATCCTTAAGAGGTGGGTGTACAAACAAAAAAACACAAATTCTGACTAAACTCCATGCATTGCTCAGGCAAGAATGGGCGGCCATCAGTATGTGGTCCAGAAGTTGATTGACAGCATGCCAGGGGGAATTGCAGAGGTCTTCAAAAAGAAGAGTCAACACTGCAATTATTGACTCTTTACATAAACTTAATGTACTTGTCAATAAAAGCCTTTGACACTTATGAAATGCTTTTAATTTTACTTCAGTATACCATGGCAACATCTGTCAAAAAGGTCTAAAAACACTGAAGCAGCAAACTTTGTGAAAACCAATACTTGTGTCATTCTCAAAACTTTTGACCAGGACTGTAGGCTCATAGATTGCTGGGAATTCAGTGCAGCTTGGAACGTTGGGGCAGAATGGGCAGACAGAATGGACAGAAAGATACAACCAATTTAGAAAGTTATGAAAGTATGGTCAAGCAACACATATTCTGCAGTAATTATATTTGTATCCACAGTTTTGTAGGATATATTTTACTCTATTAGTGTAAGGGATACTTTTGAATTTTCAGCAGTAATTTCAGAGCAAAAATTGTAATTTATGTAGTCTGCAATTTCATTGTCTCCTTCAAAATATCCACCTCCTTAATTTTTAACCTTAATATTCTATTTATATTGTTCAATCCACTAATGTATCTAAAGAACATTTTGTAACTCTTTTTTACTGACTGTGCAGGCGTTTCTTATTGTGTTTTATAATGTGTTCTATTTTAGATTGGCTTTTATATATATTTTTTTCTTTTCTGATTTAGTCTATCTGTGCTCCTTATATCCAATTTTCTTAGCACATTTAATAGCTGTTACCTCCTTGAAGAACTGTACTGGTTTTCTTTTCCTTTTACTAACATTTATTAACCAGCACTCCACTTATCAATTCCCACCCAGAGATTCCCAAAAAAGTTGTCTCATTTGACCAAAGTCATCTTTTCTAAAATATAAAAACTTTGTTATGTTGTGCTATTGACCTATTTTACAGCTGTCTGTATGTTAACCCTCACTGACCAATGGTTTCTAGACCAAACATTATCTACGCTATCTCTATTTGTGAGAATTTAATCTTGGATTGATAACTATTTGCTTGAGAGAAACCCAGATTCAGAATGCCTCGATCACAGGATTTATTAGCAATTAGTAGATTCCATATTAACTCATCTTACATTTACATCTGATGGATTTCTTGTATTACTAATGTTTCACATTTCTAATTTTGTCCTGGTCCATAAAATATTCCCATTCAAAAAATTTCTCACCAGTTTCTAGAGTTACACAATACTATCTGCAGTCTCCTCTATTAAAGTTACTTTTATCTCATGCTTAACATATAATTATACCTCCTTTTTCTCTTATTCTATATTTTCTAAACAAACCAGAATCATCATCATCATCACCACCATCAACATCTTTGTTTATTTGTAAAGTGCCACAAGCTCTTCGGAGCCAGATAGTCCTGACTACAACTCATAAAAAATACAAGTCAAATAGAAACATACCAAGTACAAACACATTATACAAAACACAATGAATATCTGTGTCCCCATCATGGTTAGTATTCTACCGTGACTCAACAATAGCTACAAAATGTAAACTATCCCTTGACATGATTGAAATCAATTCAGGGAGCTTATTTCCTATTTCCTAAACTACGAGTATATGGGGTGCAAAGAAAAATTAGTAATGTTACGTCGGCTCGGAGTGCATTTTGGAGGCAGCCCGCAGCACATCGCAGGGGATTGAATCCCAACATATACGTCTTGTAAAGAACAAAATGCAAAAAAAATTCTGTACACACTTTAATTTTCAAACATTGTTATAAACTACAGTAATTTACTATCATAGTCATTTTATTACTAAAAAAACAATTACTGCAATATACTGGTTCATAATAAATATAGAATATTATATTCAAATAAAATATACATACACCTTGTGTTGTACTTTCCTAATAAAATTTAGACGTTGTCTATTTATTTTCTCTGTATGTAAAAAAGATGAGGAACCCCACCATCCAACTGTTCATTAATTTGATAAAATGAATTATGTGCAAACATTAGTGTTATGTCAAATGATATGTGGAAAATATACTGTGTTCAAGAGATCACATCTGTGACACTTGGTGAGCCAAAAAAATACATTGAAAAAATATCTATATATGAGAGCCAATAACATTCTTTACATACACTACTTGTCTCCTATAATAACAAATTGAACCTCCTGCGGGGCACAACTTCGCTTTACGTGTTCTTACTCAGCAGGCTAAAAAAGTTTTATTTATAATATATGAAAATGAAATGTTAAAAGTTAGGCTAGAAAAATCAAATCCTAATCTAAACATTCTAAAGTTCTTGTTCTATAAAACTAAAAGAAACACGTAAACAATCAATAACATAAAAATTCCCTAAGTGAAAGAATCAAAAAATTCAGAAAGGTTAATGTCAATATGGTTATAGCTCAACAGAACTATTTGAGACTATGAACCTTGTTTAAACTGAACACCCATTAGTGTAGTAGAGTCCTGGGTTAGTTGGAACACGGAAACTGTCCATTATAAATAATGCAGTAAAAGTCCTATTATGTAGTCACATTCTCTTAGCTAGTTTTCAACAACCAGCATTATCCCACAGAACCAAAGAGTAAAGTATAAAGCTTCATCTGAAGAATTCTGACCAGAGATATGCAAATCACCCATTACTTGTTCTGATTGGCCAACCATGTAGGCAGCATGGTTGGCTTCCTAGCATGGATGCAGAGTCATAAATCCAATTAGCAGGCAGTCTGTTTTGATCTTGTTAGATCTCATCAGTGCAAGATATGGATCAATGGATTTTTACAGAGTATTCTCATACAGTTGCACCAATCATGGTTATTGCTCCCTGGTTTAGAAGGAGCCTAAAAATCCTACTCTATTAGTAATGCCGTAGAAGCCTTTAAAAATAAAAAAAATATATATGTACGTTCCCATAGCTATTTCATGCAAGGTATTTTGTTAAAAAAAGAATCAAGATTGAAGCCATTTTATTCTGTACTAGTCACTGACTGTATATTAAATGGATGCCACTGGATTTTTTGCTGTATATAGGAGTGGAAGTAATACTATTCTATACTCTTATGTGAATTAAAGTGATAGAACAATAGATGAACTTATATCTTATTTATTAACAATTACTATATACAGAGATCAGTCTATGTTATAAAAACCAAAGGCAGGAAAGTTTAGCGGCTGCACAGCTGCAATTTCAAGCATTATATATTTTGGCTATTACTACTCTGCTTGTTAAACTCATGCCCTGGTCGAGACTAATAACCACAAGTGTTCCTTAATAGCGTTATATAAAATAGTGGTTTTCTTTGCCACCATAGTGTTAGGAACCCCTCCAGCCAAAACAGCACAACCTGGAGTCTACTCTGCCAGTCAGGTGTTCACTGGAGCCCCTAGTGGTGGGGACAGACTTGGCTGCAGACTGACAGAGGGTCGTGAAATGTGTACCGGTTGGGGAGAACCCAGGTAAGCGAAGTGAGGTCCAGGTAAGGGTCAAGGGCTGGCAGCAGACAGCAAATCCAATAAACAAGCCGAGGTCAAGGGTCACAAGCAAACAGGAAGGTCTGTAAACACGCCAGAGGTCAGGGTCACAAGAAACACAGGCAGGGTCCAAATCCAGGCAAGGGGTCATACACGGGAAATCTATCATAGGTTAACACCAAGCACAGAGGAAAAGTAGCAGTCAGCAGGACTGTAAACAGGACGCTATAACCGGCAGTGAGGCCCAGTCCTCACTGCCTTAAATAGTGCTAACAGCCAATCAGGGCAAAGCCCTGATAGTATACCCAGGACCGGACCCAGCTACACTAATGAATGCCCTGCAGCATAATTAATCAGCCAAGGATGGCTGGATTAATACAGCCCTGCGTGCGCGCCCGGCTGTTTGACAGCTGGCCGGGCGCGGCTGCAGGGAGCCTGAAGCGTCCCGGTTGTTGCCCAGGCCACCGGGACGTGGGAACCGGAAGGGATGTCCGGTCGTCATGGAGACGGCCAGGACGTCACTAGCAGGAGGGGAAGGGTCGCGGCGGCCGCGGGCTCCGCCACGACTGCTGACACATAGAGGTTTAATAGTATATGATATGCCAATGGCACAAAGGTAAATGGTAAATTAGAGGTCCACAATAGTAAAATGCTGTAGAAGCATTAAATAACATAACAGGAAAATGGGCAGAAAAAAAAGCAAATGTCAAGTGCAGTTGTAGCATAAACATTATAAAATATAGATTATCTCTAGGAAAGGCTTTAGTAACATGCTGTGGAACCACTGTTCTAGACTATGCTCTGGGTTGATAATAGAGATGATTGAACCGGTAGCATATTGTGACTTGTGAGCTGGTTCGTCGAATCAGTAAAAAAATTCACCGGAATTTATCGAATTTCAAATCAATTGAAAAAATCATCATGCTCCAGCCTGTTTGACCATATACAAGCCGGTTCACAAATGTTAGAGCTAGTTTGCACATGTGCAACCGATTCAAACACATTAGAGTCTAAATTATTGCATTTTAACAGGTTTTAATTGCGAACAGTGAAATGCAACATAAAATTGGAACACAGTAATGATCACAATTACAAGTCAAAAATGTTAAAAAAAACTTTTATAGTGTTCAAAATTAGTACTTAAATACTTTTTTAATGAAAATAAAAATATATTAATTTTAAATGTGGTTGGCCAATGTGAACTGGGAACAGCGAAGGGTGAACGCGGAAGGGAATTTTGTCTTTGGTGCATTGATGATTGTATTGCGAACATTTTTGTGTTCAATGAACTGGGGAAATTTGATTGAAGGTCGGACTGGTCCATCTATTTTGAGTATCAACATTATTTTCAATTAAATATATTGAATTATATTGTTGAATTATATTTAATTTTACACAACATAGTATAAGCATATTTTAATGAAAATTTTCCTGTAAAGATTTTATCATTTCAAAATTCTTCAGACATCTTTTTAATCTATGAATAATATTACAACATAATTGGTCCTTAAAGGTTTGCTTTCAAATTTTGAAATACTTTACAATGGTTGACAATTACTTTATTACTAGTGACAATGTGTATTTTGGGGAAGTGCGAACAGTAACTGGAATAGAAAGCAGTCAATCATGGAATGCAGTTCAGGTGACTTTAATGCCAGTGAAGGAAAAAGTTGAGACATCTAAAAGAATCTGTTATTCGTTCTCATTATAGACAGCCTAGCTGACCTGAGCGGTAACCTCTCCCTCAGTTGCAAAGTTATATAGTTAAACGTGAAGAAATAAATTGAACATTCCACAATACACACAGCCTTCTAACTACTCTGCTTGTTAAACTCATGCCCTGGTCGAGACTAATAACCACAAGTGTTCCTTAATAGCGATGATGCTCTTACTGCTTTTTGAAGAATTTGCAGAAAACATACATTGCCTTTTTCTTTTATTATTTTAACATATCAAGATAGGGAGAAAGAATAAGTAACAAAGTTTCTATTTTAATGTTACCAAGTACATAAGAGTCTTAAAATAAAGGTAATTGTCATTCAAGTTGTCTATCCAGACCTGTATCTTTTTTTTTTGTCAAAATAATCACTTTGAAAACTACTTTCTTTATCTAACAAAACTTTGTCTAGCCAAACACTGTACATAATCTTGCTATTTGCCCTGACCTCAACAGCAAGGGGAATGGGGGAAGAGTCCCAGCATTTTTCAGTGCGGGACAGATTTATGCTGATTTATTTTTTCAAAGATAAAAAATATGAAACAATATTTACACACAGAGGAATGAATTCATTAAGGAATGTAAGTGCCTATAGGAGCCATATTTGTGTTTTTTTTCACTCTGAGCATGCGTGACACCGATACATACACCAAAGAATGCAATTCATGTGAGCACGTAAATGACACTTCTGACAGGCTACTATTCCATGGGCAGAAAGGAGAGGGGAAGGGGCGTATGCACGTAGTCAATGTACAGTAAGGACGTGCCAAGCTGGAGCGCACGTAGAAGCTTCCGATTCAGGTCATGGCTAACGTACGTGTTTTTCAGTCGTTGTCACACGTCAGGCCCGCTGATCACTTGGTCGGGTCCCGGATCACTTACCTGGGGGGTCTGCCGCAGGTGGTCTCTCTCGGGGAGATGCTGTTCTTCCTCGGTCCGGCGCCATCTTGCTCCTGGTCTGAGCATGCGCAGTTCGACCTTTTGACAGCTCCCATTCATTTCCATTGGCAGACACCCTCTATTAGTTACACTATTTAAAACGCCTCTTTTTCCAGATTGATTGCCAGTTCTTTGAGTCTCTCCTTGTGTGTGTGGATGTCAATCCTATCTCTTTTCTGCCTTAACAGCTGTTTCCGTATTTCAAGCCTGTTGTACCGGAGCGTTTACCTGGCCGCACTCCCGCCTTCTCTGCTTTATCAATACAGTGTAATCTGCTCTACCTGGATCCTTCAAGTCAATTCACCTGGTGTCCAGAGCAAAAATACCACGTGGTCAACAGAGCTCGAGCTAACACACGTGTTCCAGCCCCACAGAAACATACAACATTTGTAATTTATTATTAATCAGGATACCGCTAAAAAGGTGACTTTCTGCCACTGGGGGAATGCCACGACTCCAGGGGCATGCCTAGTGCTTCTGAAGCACTAAGACCCCAATCATCTCCCTAAAAACACGGCTGCATTGCCATGGACACCATTTTCCATGAATAGCCCGGCAGTTGGGGCAAGAGTCCGGAGTGTGAGAATGCCAGGACAGACCCTTAGAATTGAGACAGGACTGGCTAAATTAGGACAGCTGAGAGGTATCTAGAATGGCGTAAAGACAGGCAAAGACCCTGAAGTAAACAGAAGCTCCATACCTGGCCCATACATCTGTGCTACAAACAATGTCCAATCAACATCTATTCAGAATAAAACAAACCATACGCATTAACCACACTGGATATTTACAGTTATGTATGGAGAAAAAAACATACAACTATAAACATTTCATCACACAAATAAAATGTTTGTGACACTTCCATAATAATCACACTGTGCATTGATGAGCATTATTTTTGGCCTTTCCAAACACCTCCATAGTAAATGAGGCAAAGGGCATTAAACATTTTAGTTGAAATTGGCTTTGTTTTATTGTGCGATTTCAGGACTGCTTATGTATTCAGATCCATTTCCTTTCCCCTCAATTTCACCTTGCATCATTCTGCTCATATGAACTATGAAGACGTACACAGCAAACATATGTCATGGGAAGGCTCAAACATCTCACCAGTTGTCCTGTGTTCTCATAGTGATTCTTTATAAAGCAGAAAATTGGACCAGGCTAATTTAACTTAAAGTCACATTGAAGGTGAGTTACAAAAACATTTTGTGAATTATAAAATTATTTTATATCTATTGCCTTGCAAGGAAATTGATTTCAACCTGTTAGAAAATGCATCAGTTCTTTTTACTAGAGATACTAATATGTGCATAATGCACGTGAAACATTATTATACCTATAAACTTCTGTGCAAAGTAAATTGATACATTTTATCAATGAACCTCTCTGATGCCGCAACTTGCCAATCAGAGAAGCGTTCTCGCACTATAACCAATCAGAGCGAAGTCACTCTGAATTTCCTGAATTCATGTCGGGGCTCTTCAAAAAGCAGTTCAGTGTCGTTAATATGGGGTTTTTTTATTACAAAGATAAACAGGAAGAAAAATCTGGATCGATTTGTAATAAAGTGTGATAGGGGGATCATTGAAGTATTTATTTTAATTAAAAGATTTTTACTATGGTGCCAGCATACCCAAGCATTTTATGGCTGCCAGGGCTTGTTGGCACAGGGCTATTTTTACTACGAGAGAGCCTAATGTACCTATGGAATACAGCCCCATGCCAATTAGGAACCCACTCTGTGGGTTTCCCTGCTATATGCGACCAGTCCATAGATTGTAAGCTTGTGGGCAAGGCCTTCTTATATCTCTCTCTGTATTACCCAGTATTGTTTTATTACTGTGTTTGTTCCCAATTGTAAAGAGCTACTGAATTTTCTGGCGCTATATAAATAAATGTTGATGATGATGATGAGGATAATGACCAGTCTGTAAAAGTCTTGTGGTGGTTTCAGCTTTTGTGTGGGAACCCTAAACTGTTCAACCCCCAGCATGAGTGACAACCAGCCCAGTCTACGAGCACTGGTGGTTAGCTCACTTTCGGCCAGGGGAACACTTACATTTTTTAATACATTCAATTCATTCTTTCTTTCTTTTTTTCTTTTTTTCTTTCTTTTTTGTTTTTTTACACGGCAAAGGTCCATGCTGTTTATCATGTAGAAATTTACCCTATAGCTGGATTTCATGAGTGTAAGAATACTTTTACAAAGCCTTAAAGAATTATAAGGCCCATTCTGGGGGGCTAGGGATGGGTCTTGGTTGGAAATGGGGATCTATTCTTTATAACTTTTTTAACTTTTATATTTTAGGTCATGTCAGATGAGAGGGATGAGTAATGCACCTTATAGCTGTGCAACAAAAGATTTCTTTTAAACAGGAGCTAAGCTGCCATAGAAGTCTGTGCTGTCATTTTAAGTTTCTCTGTATTTGTCAATTAAACCAAGTACAACATCTCATGGTATAATGAGTATATTTGGTATAACTAAATCTTAAAAAAATACCTTATCAATTCTTCAATTCTTCTGCCATAGTAATGATAACCAGATAAAGAAGGCCCGATTTGTGCAAAAGGACATTAAGTGCCCATGCTCTGATTGTCAGTGGGTCTCCAGAAACCCCCCCCCTCCGCTAAAAAGTGCCCTACATATCGGCACTGTAGTATACAGCAGCAGCGGCGCTGTCTAAGAAGCGTCCGCGGCGGTGCTGTATTGTGTACAGCACCACCGCGGACGCTTCTTTGACAGCGCCGTGGCTGCTGTATACTACAGTGCAGCCGAAACGGAGCTGCCGCGCATGCGCGGCAGGTTTCTAGAATTTTTTTTTTTGAGGCGGAGGAAACCCCCCCGAAAAATCCTCTGTGCGCCCCTTATTGTGTACTCTCTGAGGGAATATTTTTTTTTTTTTAAGATGACACTGTTATAGCATTATATTATAGGGGAAATGTGAAAAATATACTAAAATTAACTTAATTGTTAATGGTGGATATAATTATTTATGGTCCACAACTCAGCAATACATACTGCCCGAATAATATAATAATTAAATAATTTTGTCCACTTAATATAATGGGGGGAAAAATTCTCCTTATCAGTTAATATTAAATTCATTTTGCCCCTTAGTCAATAAATAATGATAAAAAATAATTTAAATGTTATAATTTTACTTTCTCTTATGTTCTGAATGGTGATATAGCTCAAACAGCATGTTTGAGCTATCAAGCCATTCAGAAGCAGGTATTAAAACTTTCATGTCCTGTCTGTTTGGAGAAAACCGCCAGCGGTTTAGCTTTTTCAATCCGCCACACATCGTCATCCATTTTAAATTGCAGCCTCAATCCACCCTATAGTAAATGCAGCGGGTTCTCCAGCTTCAAACATCTCTCGACACATCCACTTTCCTAGCACTCTCCACCTGGTCTCGCTTGGTACCTACTTGGAGAATCATCCATACTTCTTTGTGGCGGTCATTGACGAACCCCATTCTTCACCATCAGTCTCCATTCCTCACTCTGTGTGGTGACAAGCCAAGCAGGCCGTGAGGACTCAACTCATCACACTTCAACACTATCCATTAAACCGTGATATAGCGCACTCTCTGAGTGTTTGCTTCCCATCTTTATACTCCCCCATGGTGATCTTTCCTATAGCAAATGGTGACATGGTGACATGTGTAAATTCTGTAGGTTCCTGTTTGTACATGTCTGTTATGTGGATGGGGAACAAATAAAAGTAAGATTAATTGAGGGGAAATTATGGTCATAAAGGGGCAACAGAGACTTTTACTAAATTGAAACTGCAGAGACAAGATGATGCAAGCGAGGTTCCTTCACAGTTAGGAGTGATATACTGCAGCAAGAGATAAAGGAAAAAAGGAAGCCTAAGACACTCAGCCACTTGGTGTTGTTATTAAGAATATAAAATTATCCACCTATAACAAAGTGTGCATCAGAAGCAGAGGCGGAACTAGCATGGGCACCATAATCTCCAATGGCCCCAGTGCATGGCACCTGCAGCACCAATGGTGGTTCCACCACTTATCAGAAGAGATAAAGAAAGAAGGTCAAGAGATCCTCAAACAAACATGAGAACTATTTCTTTGAGGATCTCTCGAAGAGATGAAATATTGTGGTAGCCTATGTAACATATAGACAGGAGGACTCCAGCACCATTTTCTTGCCATCTGCTGGGTCAGAGCTTTCTAGGTTCCAACTTTTGAAGGTGGTTAGAAGCAGATGAAATAAATGGAGAGGTCCAGTACAGGGAGGAATATCACCAACAGAAAGTAATAGGAGACAAAAAGAACCTCTATATAGTGATCAAAATCACAAACACTAAATCCTAGCAGCTGTACCTAGAGGCTGCACAGCACAAGACAAAAGAGAATGTATGGAACTGAGCTTTAGTATGTAGGCAATAAAAATTCCCCCAAAAAAATCAAAATTTCATAAAAAATGTTATTATGATTTGTTAGTATTTGTCAAAATGTATTATTGTGAATAAAACAGAATATACAAATGGATCATTTACAATATGTAGCAATCTAATTTCCTGGTCACGATTTCATTTCAAAGTAGACGTAGATGCCACTTAAAGAGAATTAATCAACACTGATAGTGAGACTAATATAATCAGGAACAATTGTCCCAGTTTCCATTTAGCAGTCTTTCCTATGTTCATACAGTATCAATATCACAATTAGTGGTGATACAGTCAGTATTAATCCAGAGGATCAACATGAAGAGAGAATTCTTTTTCAAGAATACTTGCTTTCTGTTAAATGCAAACTGGGACAAATGTATCTAATTAGTAGTCTCGCTCTAGTTTCTACCTGACTTTTAATAGCATCATGACCACAAGATTAGCTTGTTACATAGTATAAAGGATCCATCACATATTATAAAGGCTACTTTTGCAGATTGCTATATATTGTAAAGGGTCCATTCTGTGTATAAATTGGTTTTATTGATATCAATACTCTTTTTATTACTCTTTTCATTCGTCCTCGGTACGCCCTTGTTGTGCATTGCCTGCGGTTATCTGCACCATCCCTCCGTCGTTCTGTTCTTCAGGCCGTAGGCAGTTGTGTCATTTGGGACATGAACTCGGCTAGTTAAGTTAATTTCTGAGCATGTGCAGAGCAATTTCACGCAATATACAGCACACAAAACATCCAAACATGAATCAGGCCCATTGAGTGCATTTGCAGACATGTTGGAACTGCTAAATCAGGTTAAGATGAGTGTAGACCAAGGCCGTAATTAGATCTGTGCGACAGGGGCAACTACCCAGGGCGCAACGCTGAAGAGGGGCGCAACTTAGGAATATTTTAGGTTCATTTGGTTAAAATTGGGGGCTAGGGGGATGACACTTGTCTTTCTCGCCCCAGGCGCTAGAAATCTAAGTTACGGCTCTGGGACTGAGGGTAGGGGACCCATGACGTGAGAAATGTGTAACAAGAGAGTGTGAAGTGTCACAAAAGATGCCACAAAAATGTGTACCAAGAGAGTGTGAAGTGTCACAAAATATGTCACAAAAATGTGTACCAAGAGAGTGTAAAGTGTCACAAAAGATGTCACAAAAATGTGTACCAAGAGAGTGTGAAGTGTCACAAAAGATGTCACAAAAATGTGTACCAAGACAGTGTGAAGTGTCACAAAAGCTTTCCATGAACTTACTTCAAATGGCGTAACATGGATGAGGTTCCTAGATGGTTAAGGTCCCTACCTCTACTGACTGTGGCTTTATAATGCTACAAATGGCTAGACAACTGTTGTCAGGATTTAGGTAAAAATTATTCCACACATAAGAGGTGGATTTTTTGGATCTTATGCCCAGGCATGACTATGGCCTTCTTATCACTCGCAAGAACTGCTGCAGTCTTTGTCCAAAAGTGTATGAAAATAATATTGTGACTTATGAGGTGGTCAAAATTGACTGCAAATGACTTGAAATTAGTGTTATTGAGGTTAATAATAATGTAGGGGAAAAACAAAGCAAAATTATGTGATTTTAGCAATAAAAATAGGGATTTTGGATAAAAGTAGGAATCCAAAACCAAAACCAAAACGCGCAAGGGCGGTTTTGTCAAAACCAAAACCAAAACACGAAGTTAATCCAGATCTCAAACCAAAAACAAAACCAGAACACGGGGGTCAGTGAACATCTCTAGTTTAAATGAGTCAAATTAACTTGTATAATTCTTTACAAGTGGTTATAACCACCAATAGGTACCTGGTTACAGATTAATTGAACTGGCATACGTATTAGCTATCAGGTTTCAAATCTCATTCTGAACTCACTCTGAAAGCTGGTGGATGAAATTGCAAAGCTCAAAGAAAGGAAAGGAAAATAAGTACAATAGTATACTATAATAATAATAATAATAATAATAATAATATATTGACGTGGTTTACTATATATTGTATGCAATGATTCATCTAAGAGTCCTATGTTAGGAATTATATACTATGAATTAATTTAATTTTAACATATTTAATAATAAAGAATACTGTAACGCGATTCATTTTTACAATTTTATTTTTGCATATTTTTTTATAGTTTTAATAATTTTATTTTCATATATTTGTGTCTTTGGACGAGTGAGGAATATTTAGCGCTGTTCCAAATCTGTTTATTTCTCTTTTAAATTGTCCAACGCTAAGTTCTTGCGTTCACAAGTAGTCCTACAGTTGACAGCATTTAGTTGCCCTTCATCCTGAATGCAGCTTGTTATATTTTGTGTCTGTTCAGGGACAATGTGGGTTTAGACAATGTGTTCTTTATAGGGATTAATTGAACAGTATTTTGAGACCCACTTAAACTACAGTATGTTCTTCTTCCGTTGAATGCTATGCTGGGCAGCGTACCGCATGTGTTTTTCATCTACCCTTATTGTATTGGCAACAGGGGAAACTGAGTGGAGACCTCCAGCGAAAATAACAGAAAAGGAGGCTATTTTGGAAAAAAAAAGGTTACCATTATGGAAATTTTGTCTTAAGCACATTATTCCAAAGTATGCTCCTTACCTGAGGATCAGGTATAGGAACAAGGGGCCTGATTCATTAAGGATCTTATCTGAAGAAACTTCTTATTTCAGTCTCCTGGACAAAACCATGTTACAATGCAAGGGGTGCAAATTAGCATTCTGTTTTGCACATAAGTTAAATACTGACTGTTTTTTCATGTAGCACACAAATACTTGATAGCTTATTTGTACACTGAAATTTAAAGTTGATATTTGTGTGCTACATGAAAAAACAGTCAGTGTGCGACTAGTGTGAGATGGAAAAACAGCGACGGCACCCCGCCACCGCTGCTGCCTTTCTCTCCTGAACCGCTGACTAGATTAGAAAATCTAGTCAGCGGCGCCCTGCAGGTCCAGGCGCCCTAGGCAACTGCCTAAGGTTGCCTAATGGGAGCGCCGGGCCTGAGTACAGGGTACATTATATGACTGGGAAGGGCATGATATCTGTATTGTCTGGCGGTCACAAGGATGCTCTCTATATTGGGTCGCAGCCACAAGGATTCTCTTTTACTGTGTGGTGGTCACTAGAATGCTGCATATTAGTCAGAAGGGACTGGTAGGTATTGTCTTTGTTTATAGATCTTTGACATAACACTTTTTCATATTTCTTTCTGGCTATATATTATCACACCCACATGGCCATTTTTCTGTTACTGGAACATCGGTAGAAGAGACTCGGCCTCTTTTTTGTGTTTGCTCCCCAGGCCAAATGTTGCCATCCCACCCCTATAAGTAATCAAGCAACCAGAGATCTTCCCTGTGAGCTGATACAGACTATGTGGAATAAATGTATGTTATATTATTCACGTATTGCTTGGCTTTCCATATTTCATGTACATATGTGTACATTTTCCAACATTCCAGGATCCACACAAGAAAATCAGCAGCAAGTTGTGTAAGCTGTAATAACAGGTAGGAAAGAACAAAAGAGTCCCCCCAACAACCTCGTCCTTTAGCCCTCCTAATTTTGCATCCTAAATTTTCTCACTCTCTTTTCTTTTCCTCGTTTTCTCCCCCTCTCCCAGAGAGGTCCTCTTTTTCTTATCTTCCTAAATATTCTGTCCATCCGCCTGATTTGTTTCTAACTTCCATCTTGCCTCCTCCTCCCCAATTGCCCTTTCTCCACAGTGGGCATGGTGAGCAGGAGAATCATCTCTCTCTTTCTGAGGACCAAAAGAGGTGAGATGATATTTCTGTTCACTGCTTCCCACTTAATCCATAGATGAGAGAAGAGAAGGGTTTGGCCGTATCTCTCCTCTCCTCTCCTGAGTTATAATGCTGCAGATTCTGTAGCCGCTGTGCCTGTACCCTCATCATCATCATCAACATTTATTTATATAGCGCCAGCAAATTCCGTAGCACTTTACAATTGGGAACAAACATTAATAAAACAATACTGGGTAATACATACAGACAGAGAGGTAAGAGAAACCTGCTCGCAAGCTTACAATCTACGGGACAATGGGAGTTTGAAACACAGGGGCATGTGCTACATCATATTGCACACTGGACCAGCTAGAATGCAAAGGTAAAAGTACTGAGTGGGCTGTGTGTGTACCAATGTTGGTCAGAGGGTTGTTGTCTTGTGTTAGCTGTGTAAAGGGTGGTAATAGGGGAGATTAGGATGGTGGTTGAAGAATATCATAACCTTGTCTGTAGAGGTGGGTTTTTTTAGAGAACGCTTGAAGGTTTGGAGACTAGAGGAAAGTCTAACTGTGCGAGGGAGGGAATTCCACAAAGTGGGTGCAGCCCGAAAAAAGTCCTGTAACCGAGAATGGGAGGATGCGATGAGAGTGGAGGAGAGACGCAGATCTTGTGCAGAACGGAGGTGTCGAGTTGGGAGATATTTTGAGACAAGTGAGGAAATGTATGTCGGTGCAATTTTGTACCCTTCTCCATGCACATCAAATGTTGGAGGAGGGTACAAAATTGCATAGTGCTATGCAATAGAATAGTGCTTGCAGACAGTAACCACCGCGATGGACCTTTGGCTACAGCCGCATGGGCTGACAAGTAGAGCTCACATCTTACCATTATGCCACAGAGTAAGTGATGCCAGAGCTCTGCCTTCTAGAAGGCTAAATTTCCCAATTTGCCCCTGGGTGGATTCATACACAGGGAGACGATCAGTGACACCATGTCTGGTAAACTAACGGCAGTCTCAGCTTTTAGAGCTGCATCAGATCCAATGGGGATACTGTTCTATATGTGGGAGGTAACTTCAGCCATCTAAAATTTAGTAGGCAGGCAGCATGCTTCAACTAATCAAATATCCCTTTAAGATTTTGTAGACCTGATATAATTATGTTTTTTACCCTTAATGTACTTTATAAACTTTCGAGTTTGGTAATTTTGCAATTACTCTGCATTTATAACTTTTTCTATGACTGTGACCATGCCTAGTGATTTATTTTTTTTAGCTTCTTTGCCCTTTTCGTATATAGACTTTGAAATCACAAGAAGCTACAATCAGGGAAAAAGTATAAAGACAGAACAATAGGTCATTAAATAACAATACATTAGAAGGACCTGAACAAAAGCTGTAATGGAGAAGTTATACCAATTTTCATCATACACATACATTGATTGAGAGAACTTACGCTAAAGCCACCTGTCACGCATTTAGAATGAGTTTTGTGGTCAAAGGTTGGACTGGCATTGTGACCAAAGTAATAGTTTAACATAGCAGAAATTCTGCTTAAAGTAAATTTTTCAAGGTTGTTTTTACGATTCTGATACCACCGACAGAGTCACTTATTTCTTAGCATCTGTCAATTTCTGGAAATAGACACAAATAACTGTATAATATCTACATAAGACAAGAAAAATGAAATTATACAGTACAACATGTGCTATTAATGTCAAGGAATTTCTTTCTTCCTATTTTGTTTTAAATAGGCTTTTAAAACTTTGTTCTTTTCTATGTTTAGGTATGTTTCATCTGGGTGCAGTCCCTTTTGTTCTGAGTGTGGACTGTGTGTAAGCATCTGTGAAGAAGGTGGGTTTAGAACCAATAACAGCTGCACATTCTCAGCAGAAGACCAAGCTGGACCCCATAGGCCCATAGGATTAAAGCTGTCAAGCAGAAATACTAACCACTGTGCCCCAGTGTAATCCGTTGGAGCATTAGAATGTTCACATTATTTTAAAAGATTAAGTGCATATGAACGATAAGGGCTCATTTGCACCAACACTTGTATTAGATATGAATGCTCTGAAAATGTTTAGCATATTTTAGTTTTAGGAGTATCTAGTTGAGATGTCAGTTTAAAATTTTATCACACCAGTCCGGTGCGGCAAACTGAAAACTTTTGGTGCCACCGACGTCAAAAATTGCAAAATACATTTTTGGCTCAACCACAATGTTTCCACAACCGTAGTGTATTTTGCATTTTATGACCACTAACCTGTTTATTCAAAGTTTGTGTTCACAGCTCGCAGTAAAGACCTTAAAATAAACTGTAAAATGTGCGATTTAAAAAGTTTTAGCTGGTTCCAGTTTAAATGGCCTTTTATAATGATTATTAATTTGAACAGCAATCTTTACTGTTGAAGTTCATAGGTTGAATTTGAAGTTTAAATGAGCCATTCACCTTGAAACAACTATACTATAAAAATATACTATACTATAGCATAAAAATACTATACAATGTAACCATATAAGTTACACCTACATATACAGGAGTTTTGTTCAAAAAGCAAACATGCTCAAAATGTTTGAATTATTAATTATATTTTTAAATGCTAAAAAAGTTGATTGTGACCGGTTTCAACATACCGATCTGGCTGTAAAAACAATGCAACAAAATGGACATATTTAATACAGGCTACAATGACTTGATAAATTTAATGACTGTATCAAACTATTATTAAATATTATTCATTTTCTGCATATGGATTTATTAAAAACTGGGAGTAAAATTCAAATACATGTTAATTTGACTAAATGCTGCCAATGACTGAAATGACTAAGTTTAAGATCAACCTACTGCAAATTAAAATAATTAAAGTACAGGATGCAACGAAGACTGCAGCAACGATTAAGAAATTTAGCAAGATAAGAAGAGAAGATCTTGTGTCAGAGGCTTATATGGTTGCTGACCATAAAAATAATAAATTATATGACTTGGATAATAAAGGTAAAACAATGTAATCAGCATACAATTGTTAGATGTCTGAAACAGATGTTTCCATATTTACAGGCAAAATTTAACCCTTTATACTCAGATGTCCACATGCATCACTATCTTGTAGTGTGATTATAAGGATCAGCATAGGCAAAACAGACATTTCTGACTCCATGCAATAATAAATAAATGGTAATCCATAATGCTAATAATGGAAGATTTATTGTACTCTAAGGTAAAACAACTTATATGCATGAATGTTTCAAATAATTGTGAATTTAATTTCTTTTTTCCAACCTTAGAATGGAGATTAAAATGCTCATTATTTGAATTGCATGAAAGAAAATAAACATCTAGATAATTCAGGGGGATCATTTAGAGTTGAACACATTTACATCAGAAACGTACACGTTAAATGTGTGCCACAAAAATGGAGCGTGTATGTGTTTATTTTCTTATTATCGTAACGCGTTCAACTCGAAATAGAGTCTTAAATGCATGTGCGTGAAGACGGTTAAGTGTATCATGAGACAGCAGCATATTCAAGATGCCATTCGTCATTATCTACTTGAACAAACAGAGTGGGGTTGTGGGACCCCCCTGTTATAATATGACACAGCCCCACACTGTTCAGCATGAAGCACCCCCACCAAGGAAAAACAGCTCCATGATGATGGCATCTTGAGATACATCCTACTCAATGTACGCACATAAGTATGCTTTTCTTTGCGTAAGTCTAACATTTGGTGCACAAATGTAACTATAAATGAAGTCCAATGTGTGTAACACATTGTTTCATTAGGACTCTAATATTCTAAGCTTCTTGAAAAACACTGTAGCTTAAAGATTGCTGATAAGAAGAGCATGATTGTGAAATAATCTATCTGATTTGAAAAGAAGATTTGAAGTGTAGGGTTGCCTTAAATACTTATTGGACTACACTTGCCAGAAAGTTTAAAGCATACAAATACTTTATTTACTTGATAAGAATAAAAGTGAAACAGGAGAGAAGGACAACTATATAATGAAGTACACCTCCTGTCACACTTCTAGTATTACAGATGGCATCCAACTGCGAGGTGGTTTTAAAGTAAATAGGATTTATTTTGATATACAACTCTAAAGTATCCAACAAGTGAAGTCAATTGTCCCAAGGCAGATAAAGGTCTGGTAGAAGTGTATAACAATTGCTATCCAAATCACAAGAGAGAGCAAGGTTCTGTGGAAGAATCTGGTTCAGGTTCAAACACAATATACCACCAAAGGCTTCAAAACAGGAAGTGACTTTTATAGGCCCAAACAACAAATGAGATCCAAGATGGAATCTTCATGAGACAGTCTCGACCATCTTAGTTAAGGGCTATTCTAAGGGCAAGATCATAGCAGAGATGCAATATGGAATCTTCATGAAACAATCCCGGCAATCTTGGATAAGGGTTATTTTAAGGGCAAGTTCATAACAGGATGTCACCTTCTCAATGACGTCCTCCGGATGGCTTAGGACCAGGCTTCCCAGGATACTGTTGATGAAATGTTTTTTCCAAAAGTGGGGCATGAATATCCTCAGCAGTTCGCCAAGAGTCATCTTTTGGACCACACCCCTGCCAAGGAAGCACATACTGTAGCCGATTTCAAAACATACGAGAGAGTCCAGGATCTTTATGACTATAAATTCCTCATGATCATCAACTTGAATCGACTCAGGAGGGGCAAAGAGCGACCAGGAAATGGATTATTAACTGAAGGTTTTAGTAATGACACATGAAAAACAGGATGTATTTTCATGGAATCAGTACATTCCATTCAAAAATTCACTAAACTAATCTGTGCAAGGATCTTATATAGACCAATAAACTTGTTACCCAACTTAGCAGATGGTACCTTCATCCTTAAATGTTGAGTTGACAACCATACTTCATCACCAATATTAAAAGTTGGAAGAGCTCTTCGTGATCTGTCAGCATCATGTTTATGGGCCTGATTCATTAAGGATCTTAAATGAAGAGGATTCTTATTTCAGTCTCCTGGACAAAACCATGTTACAATGCAAGGGGTGCAAATGAGTGTTCTGTTCTGCACATAAGTTAAATACTGACTGTTTTTTAATGTAACACACACATATCAACTTTAAATTTCAGTGTACAAGTAAGCTATCAAGTATTTGTGTGCTACATGAAAAAACAGTAAGTATTAAACTTATGTGCAAAACAGAACACTCATTTGCACCCCTTGCATTGTAACATGGTTTTGTCCAGAAGACTGAAATAAGAATCCTCTTCATTTAAGATCCTTAATGAATCAGGCCCTATATCTTTTTTGAGCAGTTTTCAATGTCCCCTTTAATAATTCAAGATTATTTTGCATTAGAATCAGTCTATATTCCACAGCAGGAATTGGAGAGTCACAAGTTAAATTGGGGTATATATTTGGATAGTATCCTAGATTAGAATGGGGAGGACATCAACCCAATCAACTTGTAGATGACAAATATTACATCTAAGATATTGCGCAAGAGTTTGGTTTATTTGCTCCATTTGTCCATTTGACTGTGTATGAAACGTGATGGCAAGTTCACCAAAGTGCCCAAAGATCTGCAAAACCATTTCCAACATCATAATGTTAATTCAACCACTTGGTCTGACACCACATTATTAGGAAGTTCATGCAAACAAAGAACTTCTTCTATAAGTAAGTCAGCTGTTTCTTTTGCTGTAGGAGTACCCTGGCAGCGAATAAAGTGAGCTATCTTTTAGTAGCCTTTCGATTACCACAAATAAAATGGTCATATTCTTATATCTTGGAAGGTCTACTATAAAATTAGGGATGTGCACCGGCCACTTTTGGTGTCTCGTGTTTTGTGTTTTGGGTTCGGATTTGTTTTGCAAAACACCTGTCAAAAGGTTTTGGTTCGGATTTAAGGTTTTGGATTCGGATTTATTTTGAAAAAAGCATAAAAAGTTCCAAAATCAAGTTTTTGGGCTTATTTTCACTCCTACGCTATTATTAACCTCAATAACATTCAATAACAATCATTTCCACTAATTTCCAGTCTATTCTGAACACCCTCACACCTCACAATATTGTTTTTAGTCCAAAACGTTTCACCGAGGTAGCTTTCTGGACTGCATAGTGGAGTGGTCCCGGTACCCAATTTTATACCGGGGCCACAATATATCACCCTCAACTGGTCTCAATTCCACCAAAAAATTATCTGGACTGCGTAGTGGAGTGGTCCCCACAATATAAAAAAACACTCAACTGGTCTGAATTCCACCAAAAAAGTATCTGGACTGCGTAGTGGAGTGGTCCCCATAATATAATAAAAAATCCCTCAACTGTTTTGAATTCCACCAAAAAAGTATCTGGACTGCATAGTGGAGTGGTCCCCACAATATAATAAAAAAAAACCAATTGTTCTGAATTCCACCAAACAAGTATCTGGACTGCGTAGTGGAGTGGCCCCGGTACCCAATTTGATACCGGGGCCACAATATAATAAAAAAAAACCTCAATTGTTCTGAATTACACCAAACAAGTATCTGGACTGCGTAGTGGAATGGTCCCCACAATATAATAAAAAATCCCTCAACTGGTCTGAATTCCACCAAAAAAGTATCTGTACTGCGTAGTGGAGTGGTCCCCACAATATAATAAAAAAACCCTCAACTGGTCTGAATTCCACCAAAAAAGTATCTGGACTGCGTAGTGGAGTGGTCCCCACAATATAATAAAAAAAAACCAATTGATCTGAATTCCACCAAACAAGTATCTGGACTGCGTAGTGGAGTGGCCCCGGTACCCAATTTGGTACCGGGGCCACAATATAATAATAAAACCCTCAACTGGTCTGAATTCCAGTGCACAGATGGCGGACACCGGATGGACGTCTAAAACCAACATAGCAGTTCCTCTTTTTTGTGACTGCACAAACAATTAACGTAGTAATAGAAATGACAGTTTTTGTTTTTTTTAAATATAGAAAGAAAGAAGGTAGTACTAGAAATGGCAGTTATTTATTTTTTTTTAAATAGAGAAAGAAAGAAGGTAGTAATAGAAATGGCAGTTATTCGAATCCCCAGGAGAGTCTAAGTGGGGTGAGCCACAGAGAGATTATTTCCCTCAGTTTCTCTAACAGGTTGTCAGTGTTGTGCCTCTTCTTAAAACCTGTGATACATAACTACACACACTCGGCAAAGCTTTTACAAATTATCTGCGGCACAGGAGAGTACAACTGGACTGTACTTTAATAGCAGTACCTATTATTTTTGGGTACAGCAACAGTGAATGATCGTAGTTAGACTTTTAAATAGCAGTACAAGCTAGATTTTTTAAAAATTTGTAATATTTTTTTACAATTATTTTTGGAAATTTTTTTATTATTTTTTTTAAAATTAATTTTTTATATTTTTTTTTATAAATTTAAATTTGTTTTTTTAGAACTTTTGGATAACTTGGAAATAACAATGCCCTTAGCAGAACAGACCACAGGACACAGGAAATACAGAAAGAAAGAAGGTAGCAATAGAAATGGCAGTTCCTCTTTTTTGGAACTACACAAACAGTGATGAAAATGAAGGTGGAGCTGGTGGCATGTCACGGTCCTCTTCAGAGGACAATCTCCTGACCAGCAGGTCTTTGCACCACTGTAGACTTGTGTCCGCCGGAAACAGAGACACAACATACGCTTTAAACCGAGGATCGAGAACGGTGGCCAGAATGTATTCCTCTGACTTTAAAAGACTGACCACCCTCGGATCCTGGCAAAGCGTACGAAGGGCTTCATCCACAAGAGCTACATGCTTGGTGGAATCGCAATGGTGTACCGGCTCCTCCCTCACTTTCTCCAGCTGCTTCTGCAAAAGCCTGATCAGGGGAATCACCTGACTCAAGCTGGCAGTGTCGGAACTGACTTCTCGTGTGGCAAGTTCAAATGGCTGCAGAACCTTGCACAACACGGAAATCATTCTCCAGTGCGCATCCCCACTCCTTTTCCTATGTCGTAGGTGGCTGTGTAGGCTTGAATGGCCTTTTGATGCTCCTCCATCCTCTGCAGGATATAGAGGGTGGAGTTCTAGCACGTCACTACCTCTTGTTAATTTAGATTGCAAGGCTTGTAAATACTTTGAAGATAAAAAAAGCAGGCTGCACAGACTGTGGAGCTAGAAAGTGAAATTAAATGGACCATGTTACATTTGTAGTTGAATATAAAAAAAGCAGCCTGCATAGACTGTAGAACTAGAAATTCAAACATACAAAGAATAGGACAAAGGCAGTTTGGTATCTGTCTGCATCAGATCCCCTCTCCACTAGGAGTAAAATAGAAAACTATTCAGCCGTTATATAATCTAGAATATAAATAGAAATTGAGAAAGGCAATTTGGTACCTGTCTACATTATAATTATCAACATCCTCCTCAGCGCCAGCTACATCAATATCCTCCTCCTGGTGTACAACATTCACACCTTCATTAGCCAAATCTGTAACTGGACTGTGGGTGATCCTTCCAGCATATGCAGAGGGCATGCTGCAAATGGTGGAAGGACCCACCTCTTCCCGTACAGTGATGGGAAGGTCAGGCTTCGCAACCACCAACACCCTTGGACTCGCCTTGGGGATTTGTGATAATTTCTCTTTAGAAGGCAGAGTTGTTTGCTGTGTTGTTGCTGACAGCATAACTCTCTTAAATTTTTTGTAGGGGGGAGGAGGGCTTAGTTCCTTGGGTGAAGCTGAACCACTAGTCATGAACACGGGCCAGGGCCTAATCCGTTCCTGCAGTACCAATGGACTCATACTGCAGAATGAGTGAACTTTGTAATATTGCAGTACCACTGGACTTATACTGCATAATGAGTGAACTTTGTAATATTGCAGTACCAATGGACTTATACTGCAGAATGAGTGAACTTTGTAATATAGCAGTACCAATGGACTTATACTGCAAAATCAGTGAACTTTGTAATATAGCAGTACCACTAGACTTATACTGCTGAATCAGTGAACTTTGTAATATAGCAGTACCAATGGACTTATACTGCAGGATTGTTTTGGGATATATTTTTTTTTTTTACAATTACTTTTTTTGTAATATTTTTTATAACTTTTTTTGAAATTTTTTATAATTTGGGAATAATGGGGAAATAACAATGCCCTTAGAAGGACAGAGCACAGGACACAGCACCACTGGACTGAACAGGACACAGCACAGGACCCAGCAGCACCACTGAACTCAGAAGGACAGAGCACAGGACACAGCACCACTGGACTGAACAGGACACAGCACAGGACCCAGCAGCACCACTGAACTCAGAAGGACAGAGCACAGGACACAGCACCACTGGACTGAACAGGACACAGCACAGGACCCAGCAGCACCACTGAACTCAGAAGGACAGAGCACAGGACACAGCACCACTGGACTGAGCAGAACACAGAGCACAGCACAGCACAGAACTGAACAGCACAAGATATAGCAGGACAGAGGACCACCTAACACACCCTCCCTCTACCCTGATCAATGCCCGAGTGAAGATGGCGGCGACTAGCGGGGAATTTATAGGATCAGAGTATCGCAAGATCTGACAGCGGGATTATGACTCAGAGCCTCGGTTTCAGTTTTGCAATTGGCGGGAATACCCGGATCTGTCTCGGGACGACTCGGATCGGCAACGTTCAGGTGGGCTCGGATTTCAGAAATCCGAGTGCACTCATCTCTATATAAAATCCATGGAAATTGAATGCCAAGGATGTGTAGGTATTGGCAAAGGTTGTAGGAGTCTGAGAGGAGAAGTACGAGGAGTCTGGCACACGTCATACAAGATGATACATATTTTGTTACATCCTAATGAATGAGTCTTCTCATGGGTCTTCTAGAGTCCTTTATGGCCTGCTAATTTAGAGTCATGGAAAAGTTGCATAACCTTTAACCTGCTGCTTCTGGAACATATAGTGGATGTGCCATTTGACAGGTTAATTGTAAATTTATTGGAGGATTCATGAGGTGAGAATCAGTATCATGTTCATCCTTGATATCTGTTAATAACTCACTTGTACAAATAACCTAAACAAATTGAATCAGGAATTATTGTTTGAACAAGCTCTACCTGTTGAGGATTCCCAACATAAGTTCCTAAAAGAGCATCGACTTTCCAATTTCTCAATCCAGGTATTTAGGAAATTAAGAAATCAAAATGGTTTAGAAAGAAAGCCCATCGAGCTGTCGTGGAGACAATCTGCTGATTAAAGGAATTCCAACTTTCGATGATCGGGGAGGACTATCAGTTGATGCTTTGCACCTTCTAAGAGATTTCTCCATTCTGGAAAAGCAGCTATAATGGCAAGAAATTGCTTATTCCCCACTTTATAATTTCTTTTAGGAGCAGTAATTTGCCTTGAATAAAAAGCACAGGGGTGAAGTAACAGCTTTTCTTCTAATCTTTGTGATATTGCTGCTCCTATATATAAATCTGATGCATCAGTTTATAAAACAAATGGAAGTGTAGGATGAAAAAAAAAGTTGACAAATTCTTAAACATGAGAGTGGTCTCTATATGTTGTAATAACCCACCTGTTACATATACATATTTTAAATGTGAGGGATATATTGGTGCATACTGATATTACAATAAAAAGAAATAATGCTTCATTTTCACCGTGTCATGAAATGTCGTCAATACAAGATTATACATTGGGTAAAAAAAATAATTGAATCATCCTTTTATTGGATTATGTTGAAACAAATTATGAATTGTAGTATAACCTGTTATGCAATTTAATAATTTAAAATTTGTATCTTTGTTCCTATTATTTAGGCCTGACTGTTTTTTCATGTAGCACACAAATATCAACTTTAAATTTCAGTGTACAAATAAGCTATCAAGTATTTGTGTGCTACATGAAAAAACAGTCAGTATTTAACTGTGCAAAACAGAATACTAATTTGCACCCCTTGCATTGTAACATAGTTTTGTCCAGGAGACTGAAATAAGAAGTTTCTCAAGTTAAGATCCTTAATGAATCACACCCAGGGTGTCTGTCTGCCTAGTGACTTTCAGGGCCACCCCCTTTAGGCCAGGGGCAGACACAGTGATGTCAGACTGCTCCTGAGCACTTCATTTAAAAAAAACATATATTAAATGCCTCCAAGTACCCAGCACTCTAGGCTGCAGCCTGATCAGCCTATTGGTTGATCAGACCCTGGATAAAGTTGTGTTTAATAGTAAAAGTATTGATTATGGCAAACTAATACAAATGAATGACTGAAGAGTGTAAATTCTATGTGGCGGATGATATAATACTAGATTGTGTGGTTAATTGTTTTCATAGTATATACCTATATAAACCACTAAAATTAACTTAAAAGCTTTCCTCTACACTCTCCCCTTCCCCTCTAGAAACATGAGCCTCAGAGTAATGTGATATATCAGTTTTTCCCTGTGTGAGCTTCCGTTTGTGAATTGAGAATTAAAACATGGGGCAAGTAATAGTAAATACCTTCCATCTAGTGCACCCACAGGATATATGAATATAAACTATGGAAATTAAGCTTGCAAGTATGTGAGGAATAGGCATGAGTGGTACCTCTGTTTTTAAAATATTATAATGTCTTAGCACAGCATTAAACAACAATAAGTTGTAGGTAGTTCAGAAATTTCAACATACAGAATGGTTTAAGGATGCTACAAAAAAGTGAAGATGAGTGTAGATGTAGGAGTTTAGAAAATAGTCACACAGAGAATAAATATAAGGTTCATAAACAGATAAAAAACCTAAGGTGAATCCCAACAGCCTCTACAATCTACATGGCTTATACAACCCATGTACATTTCCTCCATATAAGTTATACCAGCTATGAATATCAAACATTTTAGGTGAAATAGTGATGGGGCCACCTCAGCCCTAGATAAGTTAACTGAAGAGGTCAGAGCAACTAGAGCTGTTGTCTTTCAATTTCATGTTAGTTGGCAAAGGAGATGTATGTACTCTACTCAAGAATAGAGTCAAGATTGTTGTACATGTAAACCTGATAATTCTTAATAATTAAAACATTAGAAAGGAAACCAAGAATTTAAGACACGCATATACTAACAAATGGATTTCCTTTCTTTTTTTGGTGCCATGGAATCCAAAATTGCACTAGGGAACTAATTGTTTGTTTGCATAATTGTATGCTTTTATTTGTTTGTTATGTTCAATAAATGCTATATTGCTAAACCATGTAACCAGGATATTATCTCAGGAAAAATAATGTGTAGCCCAGATTCCAAAGAGAATGTCACAGTGCTGGCAGCTCCCAGGAAAGAAACGCTTAGTTCTAAGAGGACTGGTAGTGAGGTGCAAGCTGAAGACAAAGGATTGTAGAAGGTAGAATGGTGATGGACGAAGCCAAAGGCAAGGGATTAAATATGGTAGAATAGTGGGGGCTGAAGCCGAGGAAAGAAAATTGGAGAAGGTAGAAACATGATGTACAGTCCAACAAAACAAGTCTTCAAAGCACAAACAGAGATCCAAACCAAAACTTAGCTCCTGTAAAGGTTTGGTAGAAGTGAGGTACTCATAAAGACTACAAACACGTGAGATGAATTATTCTTAACTGATTTTTTTTTTATTAAAACCTGAAAAATGTGCTTTCTTCCCAAGTACTCGAAAAAATAAGTGAAAACTCAAAAAAATATGCTTAAGGGTTCAGATCTTCCTCAAAAGAGGAAGGGTCCCTCTATTCCCAACCCCCCAGAGCCAAAATGCCCCTTAGGGGAGCAAGGGTCTTCATACCCCCTTTTTCGCAAGGCTAGGGGGATCCATTTTGCCTAAGGTACCACTGAAGCTTCCCCCATAGTACAGGAGCTTCTGCCTGCCCCCGGAAGAGGAGACCTCAGAGTGTTTAGGGAAGTGGAAGCCAATGGGACCACACCACCTCCCCTAGATCACTGGGGATCAGACAAATAAGGGCTGGTGCACCACCGCCAATCCCTGAAGAAAAAACATAAAAATAAGTCAAGTGACAAACAGGGAGAAAAATAAACAGTGCAAAACGACCCCAGGCTTCCAGCCGAGATGTTAAAAATTATTCCTGCCTAGCCAGAAGGCCGGGGCAAGGAAGAGTGTGTAGCTGAAAGGGAGGTTCGTGCTCTTTGCCATTGTGTCAAGTGAGGGTAAAAAGGCCCCAAGTGAGTTCAGCACCCCCCTGGGTCACTACTCCAGGGGCACTATCTCAGAGGTTCAAACTACCAATCTTCTGGCCAGACCAAGCTTTCCCATGGCCCTTTCAGGGTAGGCAGATCCTCTACTTGGACAGGTACTCACTTGATCTTAGCCAAAAGGCCGATTGTTCTTAACTGATTGAAAGGCTGATTGCAGAATAGGCAAAGCTGTCCATAGTCCTGGTGAGGTGACTAGCTAGATTACTGTTCTTAGCAGAGCGGAAGAGAACAGGAATTGAGAGAAGGTGTTTGTAGCTGTCATTGTGAATAGCTCTCTGACAGCTGTTATCTGGAGCTAGTGTTGTGAATCCTCAAAGGGAACAAGAGGAAAGAACTGAAAGTGTATCAGATGATGAATACATAGAAAAACAGAAAATCGCTGCATTATCAAAAATTCAAAACAGGGGAATTGTAAAATCTATTTTGTTTAGTTGATTTAAAATTATAATTTGCAAACACATTTTATTCTAGTTCATGTAAGATGTTTTAGAAAATTGTCTGTCAGAAATGTAAAACATGTTAATTCTTAACATTTATATATTACCATATATGGTTTTATTTCTTCTGCTTTTGTATTTCTTTGTCCCGGATATAAAAAGCATTGCTTTTGATGACTGGGCCGAGAGCATTTCCTCATTGCCATGTAGTTGTATGACAATGTGCTTTCCAAAATGAATTCATTTAACCATAGAATAAAGGTCATTTCTGATCAAACAACACACAAATCACCTCTTGTGTGATATTTCCATGACACTCCTATAAAATCTTTATTAAACCTTCTCCACAACTTTAAATGTCAATATTGTCAGTATACTGTGTACAGTTCTAATGCATGATAAATTTACTCTACATTTTGTGTTAATGCCAAAGCAATGATATTTTCCAAATTGATGACTATCACTTTGGAATCATGTACATTGTGCTCAATGAAGGATATACAGTAACTACCATGAATATTGAAAAGCTAAACAAAATTATTACTATACTTATTTATAAACTACAGGTGCATTGAATATATGTAAATATGAAACAGTAGTCATTGAAGTTAGAACATTACAAGACAAGAGTCCACCAAGCTCAGCCTCTTCCCTTTAATTAATGCATTGGTCCAGAAGAAGTCAAAACAAAACCCCTGGAGGGAGCTACAAGTTTTGATTCATGGGGGTTGGTTCATTCTGACCAAATAGATGTCAATCATATTAATTCTCTTGAAAACAATTGAATTAGTTTTATTAATGAAAACAATATTTCTTGCAAGATAGATATTCAATCTAGTTTTACAATAAATTAATTACTCTACCATCATTACTAGGGAATTCCCCCATACTGAATAAATTAAATACTTCTCTAGGGTGTTGGAGGACAGGCAGTGTCCTCCAGTTACATCATCATCAAGATCATCATCATCATTTATTTATATAGCGCCAGTAATTCCGCAGCGCTGTACAGAGAACTCACTCACATGTTTATTTACCAGCTATAATGTAAAGGTGTAATGCTAACCACAGACTAATATTTCTTTTTCATTTGGTATACAGGAAGCATCACTTTTCTATTAGCTCAATGCATATCCTATTTAATGTTCCCACTCTACATATTAAATCTTCTTTACTTTTTATCCTTATTCCCATAAGTCATTATTCTTATTTCTCTTCTTATCACATTTTTTACTTTATGTAATTCCTGACTTGATCTCCACTTTTACCACCTTTGCCTCCACCCTACATCAATGTATTTTCCCTTGACTTAAACCCCCATCCATTGTTTACTCTCCCTTTTCATTTAATGTATCCCTGTTATGCTTTAGTAATTTGTTACGTTCAGTCTTCCAACATCAATTCATTTGCTTTACCAATTTGTATACCCCTCTATCAATTTTCACTTACTTTTTTTCCCTCCCTCAACCCCCTATCATTGCCATCTCCCTAATTTCCAATCCTGGATCTCCTCTTGTGTGGCAGGACCTGTCAAAGTCATGCAGTCGAAATAAAGGCCTCATACTGCCATGTTCCAGAAAAACCCTCACCTTCAGAACAATTTTGGAACAGAGAAAAGATGGATGTTTAGAACTGTTCCCACCACATATCACAAGGTGAAATATTGCACTTTTAATGAAGCCTCTAGCTGTCTGTGACACATGGTGGAGAGTAGAAGTTGGACAGTATTTACATTCCTTAAGTAAACTTTAGTCCATGAAACTGTAAAAGTTATATGACTGTTCCTTGATATTTTAGTATTTAAACCAAGTTCACATTGACCACATTTATCCATTTAAAATTGTATTTATTCAAATGAAGACTTCATTTATTTGTGGTCAATTTAATAATTCTTACTCAAGCCGTGTGCTAAGGGAACATCCACTGCAGCACGGTAGCTAAGTGGTTAGCACTTCTGCCTTACATCACTGGGCTCATGAGTTCAATTCCCGACTATGGCCTTATCTGTGAGGAGTGTGTATGGTCTCCCGTGTTTACGTGGGTTTCTTCCCACACTCCAAAAACATAGTGGTAGGTTAATTGGCTGCTAAAAAAATGACCCTAATCTGTCTGTCTGTCTGTCTGTGTGTGTTAAGAATTTTAGACTGTAAGCTCCAATGGGGCAGGGACTGATGTGAATGAATTCTCTGTACAGCACTGCGGAATTAGTGGCGCTATATAAATAAATGGTGATGAAGATGATGATAATGGGATGACAAAACATAAATTAGTCAAATCTAATATATCAATTGCTCCATCCTATAATGGATGTTTGTTTCCTAACCTAAAGCACTTGAGACAGGACTGTAGATGACTGCTAAGTGTGGAGGATAGGAGTTAACTTTTTGAGATCTTTGTATCTTTTGATCACTAGACCATTGCACAAGAAATGACTTAAAGATAAATGCTTTAAATTATGTAGTTGATTCCATTTTTTATTTTTCATTCCATAGTTTTAATAACTTTGATAATTATCAAAAACTATTTTTAAAATACTTCTTTTTCAGCTTCGAATACTACACACAGCTTCCTTTATCTTGTCAAACTACATCTATATATGTAGGTTTGATTCAACATTTAAAGGAAATTAATCACTTTTTAAAAGAACTACCTGATATTTAAAAAAAAGTATTTGATGGGTAATAAATTAAACGTAGGAACTTTTAGAAAAGTTATACAGCTCATTGCTGATTCTACACATTGTACATCAACAGTTAACCTTAGATCACACTTATTTTAATGAATCCCATTGGGTATAGGTCTATATTCAAATAACTTATTCTGTGATCAGTTAAATATCATTTTCCCATATTGAAGACATTTATATGGACTTAGATTTTTTTCACCGACAAATATAAAGCAAAAGCACATGATTTAGAACTTGACGTAACATTTCATAAAGTACTTTCATATAATTAATATATTTAATAGAATGTGAAGGTTTTAAAGTACTGGATGTTATGATTGATGATCACAGTCCCATCCTCTACACTACTCAAAAAAACTCCCAAAAATATACAGAGTTTAGAAATGTAGATCAAGATCTTGGGTATCAAAAAAACCCAAACATACCTACACCTTGTGGGCATATTCCTGGCCTCACCTCGGATCATGGGCTGGCTGGCAAATTTTAGCCTACAGGGCAAGACTTGGTTCAGCAGCGTATTAGGAACATTTCAAAAGAAAAAAATGCAGGCAGCCTAGTGACCCAGCCCAAGGTAACCCACTATGGGACCTGCCCAGGGTACAGATGCCCCCCTGCCACCCAGCCCAGCCAGCCCCTGCCTCGGATGGTGTGAGGCTATTTAAATAGTAAAACATTTCTGCTTCAACACATTGGAAAAGGCCGATCTGACATGGAGAAATCAAATTGCAATTTAGTATTATTATTATTATCTTTTAATTATAAGACACCACAAAGGGTTTGCAGCACCGTGCATGAAACATACAGAAAGCAGTAATCCATAACACATAACATGATACATAAAGAACAAAATACAAAGACCGGACATACAGAAAGAATAAAAAATACAGATAACATGATACAAATACAGGTAATGCAGATCAAATTATTTGTGGGACAGTGAGTGAGAGTGATGATAGTAATCTATGAGACGTAGACCTAAGCTTAAGAAAAGAGGGCTAGGGAAGCAGGCCAAGAGCTACAGAGGGTGATGGAATAGTAGAAGGAGAACACAAAGAAAGAGGGTCCTGTTCATGAGTGATTACATCCTAAAGGAAAGGGGGAGACACAAATAGGGTGGTACCTACGGGAGGTGAAAGCCAAGAGTTAGCAGAAGGGTGGATAGGCTTGAATAAAGAAATTAGTCTTAAGGACACACTTGAAGCCTTGAAAGAAGAGGCTAACCTCATGTAGCATGGGAGATCATTCCACAGCTGTTGAGCAGCCCGGGTGAAGTCCTGGAGGTGGGAGAGGGAAGTGGTGATCAGTGAAGTCCTGAGGTGGCAGTCATTGGCAGAGCAGAGGGTGCTGTGTGGAGTGTAGGTAGTGATGAAGTTGGGGATGTATGGGGGGGATTGATTGAGAGCTTTGAAGGTGAGGGAAAGGAGTTTAAATTTAATCCTGTATGCCATGGGGAGCCCTTTTAGTGCTGAGCGCTGGTTCTTTAAGCGCTGAGCCTACACATATACATTTCTATTTAAAATACACCTATGCACACTACTTACTCCCCGGTGCCTAGCATCGGGATTTAACCCCTTACATGCTGCAGCCCTGGGTGCTACTCAGCCAGTTGTGCAGTGCACGCATTAAAATACATAATTATTTTAATACAGTACATTTTTATTAGTAACATTTCACACGGAGCCTAGCGGTGGTGATTTATCCCCTCTGGAGTCCATTTCAAGATGGCCACCTGTACTCGGGGGACCCGGCCACAGATGGCATGGAGGAGGGTACCGGTGTCTCTTGCCCAGAACTTATAGAGGGGCCAACCCTGGTATTGTTGTCCCTCCTAGTGGCTGGCCCCTCCCCAGGAAGGTCTGGTTACACCCCCTTTAGTAGCAAAAGATCAGCACTGCATGCTCTTGTTATGACTTGCCGGGCTCTCTGTCAGAGTTAGCTAGATAGATAGATAGGTAGATAGATAGCTAGTTAGGGACAGGTAGGTAGGTAATTAGGTAGGTAGTTAGATAGCCACATTGGGTGTTTAGATAGGTAGTTAGTTTAGTTCTTAGATAGATTAGGTAGATTAGTTTAGGTAGATTAGATAGGCAGATAGATTAGCTAGATAGATTAGATAGGTCTTAGATAGGGTCAGTTAGGTCTGTTCTCTGTCAGAATCTGCCCTCAATCATGCTGTCATTTCTTATGTAGTGCCTCACCTGGCCAGCCTGTTTCTCTTACTCCATCCACCTGGCTTCCACAATATCACTTGCAGCCTATTGGTTCTGCTCTCCTTAAATAGCCGGCTAATCCTCTGCAGGATTGCCGGTAATACGTTTACCATAGTGTTCTGCTCCCTTGTGTTTTCCCTGTTACCTGTTCCTGTTGTTTCCTGCCGGCTAAGTATATCCCCATGTACAAGAGCGTTTCCGTTCCTGTCTACTCTACATTGGATTTCCATGTGTATCGACTCAGCACTGCTTTGACCTTTCACCTGTGTTGATATCCTGTGTGCCAGACCTGATTCAGTTCCTGACTATTCTACTATCTACTCACCAGTTCCAGTCAGCTATCTCTTGGACCCCGGTAAAGTCGTGTTCCCATTCAAGGCCCCGACGTAATCGGTAGCTCCTCTGCTCATCCTAACCTTATACGGAGACGTAGCCCCTGCAGCATCTCTGCGCTCAGATTTCAACAATCTCTCTCTGGCTCCGGACTCAATCTTGCCACAGGTACTTTTGACTGTTTACATATATCACCGTGTGCCTGTAATTGTAGTTACCCCTGGCAATCGCCTAGGAACTGTTTCCCTCCAATCTCCGGACTCTCACCGGTACTGTGGGTTGTTGTTACCGCTGGCAACTGCCTAAGAACTGTTTCCTCTAAATCTCCGAACTCTCAACGGTACTGTGGGTTGCAGTTACCCATGGCAAGCGCCTAAGAACTGTTTCCCTCAAATCTCTGGACTCTCACCGGTACTGGGGGTTGTAGTTACCCCTGACAACTGCCTAAGAACTGTTTCCCCAAAATCACTGGACTCTCACCGGTACTGTCGGTTGCAGTTACCCCTGGCAGCTGCCTAAGAACTGTTTCCCTAAAATCTCCGGAATCTCACCAGTACTGTGGGTTGTAGTTACCCCTGGCAACTGCCTACGTTCAGTTTCATCATCTTTACCTATCACTGCAAGTTCCATTCCTTTCCGGACTAGCACCGGTACAGAAGTTGCTGTGTATCAAGGGACTTCTCTATCAGCTGTTCCTTTATTTATTCCAGTGGCCACGAGTGATATACCAGACTTGACACCACCCACTCATTGTCTCACCTGACTCCATCCTGCACTTCCTACTCTACGGCCTCGGTAACTCTATTCCTGGGTTCTCCCCAGTCAGGGCACATCTCACGACCCTCTGTTTGTCTCCAGCCAAGCCTCTCCCCACCACTAGGGGCAACAGTGAACACCAGGCTTTCGGAGCAGATTCCGGGTTTTGCTGTACTGGCTGGCGGGGATGGGGGGGTTCCTAACAGCTTTTTCATGGACTCCTGCCATTAGTTTCCATGGTGGGCTCCTCCTGCAACAATATGGCACTGTTTAGAACACAAGCAAGAACATGGATTTTGCATGTACTATTTTCTTGTGTAAAAGGTCCATAATGCATTTCCAATAAAGACTCTTAAGGATATTATGGGGCTATTTAATGTTTTCTCCATTACTCTTCCCACATATGTAAATACTGGTATGCAATGCTTCCCTTAATTTCTCTATTTACTTAACTTCCTCCTTTATTTCCTTTTTTTCATTATTTCCTTCCTGGGTTTTCAAAACTACATGCATATCTTCACATAAATGACCTGTGCTTGAGAAAAGTTTTCAAAAGTTAACATACAGTATGTCGGGATTCAATTATCGTGGACTTGAGCAATTTTGAAGTTGATAAATACAAACACAGTCCGTTTAAGTTAAATGTCACCGCTAGTTTTGCTCACAGAAGTCAATAAACTGGTTTCTATCTCTGCCCTTTTCTCTTGTAAATATGTTCAGCAACTCAGAAAATGTAAATTGTCCTGTGTGACAGGATACCAGCAAAACGGAACCTTCTGAAAGGTCTTCTGAGAAAACCAATGTTAAAGGCCACAAACTTCCTTGAATATATTTAGATTTTTCAAACTCTTCATAAGAATGCTAAGTAACTAGAAGATAGTATACAACATCTCATAGAAAATATAAAATTAAAAGCAGGATTAATAAAAATTCCGTTTGCTGTAGGATTTACAATTATGCAGCCTTTTGTATCCTTTTAGTAAATATTAGATTTGATGCTATGAGTTACAACACATTTTTTTGTAGCTGCCCTAGCACAAGTTTTACCCAACTAAACATTAATTTACATATGTAATTGGAGCAACTATAGAAATATAAATCAAATATTGCCTAGATCCCAGTGCTTATAATATGCGAAATGAAGGTGTGAAATTTTGCAGAGGTTCATAAATAGTACAAGCAAAAAAACATCAAGACCTACAATGAGGAAATTATAACATATCAAAAAGCCAAATAGAACACTATGGCAGAATCAAAAACCACTTAGGAAAAGTTTGAGAAGTTATGAGCTGTTCATAAATGTTCATACTGGGGCATTTACTGTCTTCTGCAAATGCAAAGTTATGCCAAAATTTAAGAAGATAAATTAAAAGTATGCATGTTATTCATACAAAATAGTAAAATGTTCTATTCCTCTAAAATAACCTGAATTTCTTTGTCAACCTTTAAAATATGTAACAATGGTTTTGTTCATGTATTTAGATTCCTGAAGCCCCCACATTAACAAGATAAATATGGAAGTGTCTTATAATCATTTTTATTTGCCACTGAGAAGAAAGTATGGGGTAGATTTTTTGGTTTGAAGAACCTGGTTGTCCTTTTTTTCCCATTTAAAGTATTGGGATCACAATAAAATGAAAAGGAAGATTTGTAAGATACATGTCATAAAGTTATAGTAATATGACAACTTGATCAAAACATAATACATACCAAACAAAAGTTTTAATTGTCCTAGGAGTCTACAACTTTCTGTGGCTAAAAGAGATGTTGATTCATGCGAAATGGGCACGGTTTTGGGGAATCTGCACATTTATGTCTATTTTGTCCCAATTTTTATATCAAGAATCTTGGCAGGCATGCATAATATAAACACCTGTCATACAAAATACAGAGTTAGGGATGACTACACCAAATTAGTTATCATGGGCAAACTGAGGACTGGTGCGAGGGTCTAGTTATGTGCCTAGTGGTTACAGAGGTATTACCATAAGTAAAAACAATCTTCTATTTTTGTGAATTATGTTTGTGAGTGTCAAAACTTTCTTGGACATAGTCTGTATCTAAGATGCATGTACAATACATTTCCATTATTTTTCACTTAGAGGGATATCTTTCTTTAAATCATTTCCGCCCACTCATGGATGTCTATATTGTCATCAACATCCATATACACAGGGCCTGATTAAGGGTTCAGGCCGCCCTAGACTAATGCACTCGTATCGCCCCCTGATTTTCCACGCCATGCTAATACACAGTAGGTAAAAATAAACCTGTCCTTAATTTAACATGTGGCTTCCTTCAACCCCACCAATGTTTATATTCATGTATTTTCAAAACTCAGTTCCGCTTGGGCTTTTTAAAAGCTTAACAGCAATCTTTGTCACTCATTTATTTTTTATTAAAATCAGAACTCTACAGTAGAACGGAGCAATGAACGAGCGCTACTGAGGGTAAAGTTGGAGGGGGCTGGCTCGCCTGCGCCAGTCACCATCCTTGTCTCACCTACTCGCTTATCCTAAAGCACCCCCCCAGGAATGAATAATGGTCCTCAGCCTTTACCATGTGAATACATCAAGATTAAAATCTTATTACATTTCATGTTTTCTTTTTAAACCTAAGAGAGCAACTATTCTACTTTTAAATTAATTTTAACTAATACCTGTTTATTCCTGTCCCAATTTTGCACTCTCAAAAACTTTGGTCCCCCATCCCAAAGGCCTTAATCCGTAGCCTGCAGCCTAGTCAGCTAATGACTAGGAGATAATAATGCCCTGTATATGTGCATATATATATATATATATATATATATATATATATACACATATATATACACATATCCATACATATATATACGTATATGCATATATATATATATATATATATATATATATATATATGTATATACACATATATACATATATGCACATATATATATATATATATATATACATATATATATATATATATATATATATATATATATATACATATACATAAACATATATATTTATATATATATATATATATATATATATATATATCTGTATATCAATCTAGGTGTATAAAATCATGCACCTAGCCATGCAGTCTCCACTTCCAATCATTTGTGATACAAAATGGGTCATTCTGAAGAGCTCAGTGACTTCAAGCGTGGTTGGTACTGTGATAAGATGCCACCTTTGCAATAAGACAGTTCGTGCAATTTCATCCATGCTGGATATTCCATGGTCAACTGTAAGTGAAATTATTAGAAAGTGGAAACATTTCAGAACAGTAACTCAGCCACGAAGCGAAGACCACGTAAAAATCACAGAGCGGAGTCAACGACTGCTAAGGTGCATGGTATGTAAAACTCGCCAACGCTCTGTTGAATCCATAGCTGAATAGTTCCAAACTTCCACTGGCATTAATGTAAGCACAAAAACTGTGCGGCGGGAGCTTAATTGAATGGGTTTCCATGGCCGAGCAGCTGCATGCAAGCCTCACATCACAAAAACCAATGCCTAGCTTCGGATGGAGTGGTGTAAAGCACACCATCGCTGTACTGTGGAGAAGTGGAAACGTGTTCTGTGGAGTGACCAATCACGCTTCTCAGTTTGGCAGTCAGATGGGCAAGTCTGGGTTTGGCAGACACTGAGAGATCGCTACCTGTTTGGGCTAGGCCCCATATCTCCAGTGAAGGGCAATCTTAATGCTTCAGCATATCAAGGCATTTTGGACAATCCTATGCTTCCAACTTTGTGGGAAGGCCCTTTTCTATTCCAGCATGACTGTGCACCAGTGTATAAAGCAAGGACTATAAAGACATAGTTTGATGAGTTCGGTGTGGAAGAACTTGACTGACCCACACAGAGCCTTGACCTCAACCCCATCGGGATGAACTGGAATGGACATTGCGTGCCAGGCCTTCTCGTCCAACATCAGTGCCTGGCCTCTAAATGTTCTACAGAATGAATGGGCACAAATTCCCATAGAAACACTCCAACATCTTGTGGAAAGCCTTCCAAGAAGAGTGGAAGCTGTTATCAGTGCAAAAGGGGGACCAACTCCATATTAAAGTATATGTATTTGAAAACAATGTAATTAATTTTGTCAATATATGTTATGTTTTTGCCCTGAGATTTGCCCTCATTCAAGATGGCCATGATTGCCTCATGAAGTTTCCATCTTGGATCTCTGATATGAACTTGCCCTTACAATAGCCCTTATCCAAGATGGCCAGAACTGTCTCAGGAAGATTCCATCTTGGATCTTATTTCCTGTTTGGGCCTAGAAAAGGCACTTCCTGTTATGCAGCCTTTGCTCGAGTATTGTGTTTGTGTCTGAACCAGATGCTTCCACAGAACCTTGCTTCCTTGTGATTTGGAATACAGTTACTTGGTTCCTCTACAGAATATTTATCCTGTTAATACTTTGGACTTGCTTGCTGGACATTTAAGATTTATTTCTGTATCAAATAAATCCTGTTTACTACAGTACTACCTGGCTATTGGGTTCCGTTTGTAATACCAGAAGTGTGACAATATAATATATATATATTTCAGCCTGTTCCGGTGCCGTGTGCACCATACTCCCTCATCCATGTGGTAGTGAGAGCATCTAAGCCTAGTTAATATGCTCTCATATTAGTTTAGATGTCACTGATATTTATGCTTACATGCGAGTATTTTAATACATGTTTTGTTGTAAACGATGATCATTTCAATTGTAGTTCCACTAATGGGAAGAAATGAATATCAAAAAACATCTTATATATAAAAATAATTGCTCTGTTTGTCCGGTTATGCATTCGAACACCCCTGCACCGATTAAGGTGAAACTTATGCGCTGTGGTTCATTTGAATCTTGGGCCGGTTTTAGGGGGGTTAGGGTCCCAGTCAGATCTCATTTTGTTGTAGCCTGTCTAGTCCTACCACTGGATGGTTTTGGACAAAAACTTCACAGACTGGTATCATTGCATCCCAGAAAACTTACTAGGGGTTTGAGGTCCTGGTCAGACCTCCCGTTGGTGTACGCTGGGCAGAACTTTGACCCAGAGAGCCTGTTCTTGGCCTTCCACTGGATGGATTTGGATGACATTTAATATAAAAACAAAAACAACACTGGACAGCCACCCCATGGGTGTGTTGGAAGAGCTGCTAGCTGCTAATTATTTTTGAAAGGTTGACAGTTACATCCAACTCATTGATTACTTAATAACTTGAAGATTTAAACCCAGGCATCGCTGGTTACTTCAGCTAGTAAAAAATAAAATAGAATAAATGAAACGGAAATGTTTGAGAATATATACACACAAGTGGTCTTTGTTTTGGCTCAGAGCGGCCTCATACGTAATAGTTGGATAGCACATATAGGACAGCTTTTCTCAAAAATGGAACAGAGTTGAGCTCCACCACCACAAAGGGATTTCAGTGCATGGAGGATTTCATGGGATGATGCAACAGGATGCATGGTAATATCATATTTAATCTAATATCCAAGTGTGCTGTATCAACATTACAGTCAAGTCCATAAATATTGGGACATCAACACAATTCTCATATTTTGGGCTCTATACACCACCACAATGGATTTGAAATGAAACTAACAAGATGTTAACTGCAGACTTTCAGCTTTAATTTGAGGGTATTTACATCCAAATCAGGTGAACAGTGTAGGAATTACAACGGTTTCTATATGTGCCTCATGATTCCTCTCAGCCAATCAACGGATAGCAGCCTCAAATTAAAGCTGAAAGTCTGCAGTTAAAGCACATCTTGTTAGTTCATTTTAAATCCATTGTGGGGGTATATAGAGCCCAAAATATGAGAATTATGTTGATGTCCCAATATTTATATATATTATATATTGACTGAGGGATCATTACCATGTGCGTGCATCTTCCCCCTTCTATGGCCGATGGCCAAACAAAGTGATATATGGAGGAAAGAGAGGAAATGTTCTGCTCTTCCCTCAGTATTAGCCTTGATACATATACCCCAACATTTTTGATACCCTAAACCCAGCCTTTAAATTGACCCCACTCCTTTTATAGACATTAAGGGGTAAATCAACCTTTACAGACACTAGGGGGTGCCTCGACCTGCTAGCCCTATAAGAGTGTAGGTTACTCATTTTAATCCCATTCATCACCTAATTTTAATGCTCAGACCAATTTGCCATAACAAAATTTATTCCATATTTATAAGATTTGTTCAGCTTTTAATAAGTTATGGAGTGCATATTTTTATGTCACTGGGCATAATAATGTATATATCATCCAACACATTCTTGAAAATGAGAGGTGATTCCCAATATATTTTTCCTATTAAAATCCTGGAGACCACCCACCAACGCAGTTTATTAAATGTGTCACCCCTGAGGATCTGTCCGTACCCAGAGTGAGTTCTGCCTCTGGAGTTAGGCTGGTGATTACTTACACAAAGCTGGGTGGCCTGATTATGTATCTTTGCATGTAGGAGAAAGGACAGGAACAGGTGGTGATACACAAAAAAGACCAAACAGGAACTGAATTGCTGAACCCGGAATGGAGCCAAAATGCTGGAACTGTGATGGAACCAGAGTGCTAGATGATGGAACCCGGAACGGAACTGGTAATGCTGGACCCGGGATACTGACTGCACTGTGTGACCTGGAACAACAGAAGGCATTGCAGACTGCTGCGAATCAGGTTGCCGTTTGAAAAAACAATGTTGCACTGGCAACAGGTAAGGGCTCCAGGAAGTCATTTTATAGTAGTTGTTGATTCCCTATTGGAGACTGCAATCAGCTGGGCAGAAGCAGCACTCTGAGTTGCTGAGATGGATCAGGTGACCGTATCCAAGATGGCAGTTCCCAGGAACTGGTTTTGGAGGGAAACCTGAAGTGGAGGCTACTATCCGCTGATTGGCTGAGAGGAATCATGTTGCCGAATCCAAGATGGCAGCACCCAAACCCTGATTCTGGAGGGATCTCTATAGTGGAGACAGACTGTGCAGCATCTTGCAAAGAGATTTGACACCAGCAGAGCCTGAGGACCCCAAGGACAGCGAAGAGGTAAGTGACAGAACCTGGTGTGTGACAAAATCCTGGTGATTGGTACAGTTTTGCAGACATTGAAACAGTAATTACATTTAAATTGACATTAAAAAATACAATATATTTTAGTTTATACAAATTTAAATGTCATATACTATAAGTTAGAAATATTCTTATCACATTTACAATGATAAAGTGAACTGTGATTTTGGTGTCGTGCAGGAAATAGAAGAAACTCCTTATTGATGGAGTTGTTTTATATTTACAGTATGTTATCTTTTTACAACATAGTTTAAATTGTCGTTTTTACTATGTGTTTTAGCAGTGGTATTTGAATTTATTTTTATAATTCATCGTAAGTACTAGTACATTTTCACAAATGTGATTGAGGCTAATGTCACACCTGAATTTTGGAATCAGCGCTTTAAGTGTCTGTAAAAAGCAGCAGATATCCGCTATTAATTCATATCAGTAAAGGCTGTGGGATTTGCTCTTTGCTGATGCACTAGCTGTTTGCAAAGCTTCTAATGCTCATGAATGCTACATTTTGCATTTTTACCTATCAGATAAAAAGGCTACTGAAATCCAGGCCCATTGAAATTAATGTAAAATCCTTGTCACACACAAGCTGTAACTATTGAAGTATCAAAGCAGTATTTACCCCTGCATATAAAAAAAAAACACTCAGAAAAACTCAGAAAAACACTCCTACATTTTTTTCTGAGCATCTGTAAGTGGCAGAAATACGCTCAATCAAAAAGGTGTGCCACAGAGCTAATGGTTTTATCCTAATTAATCAAAATACATCATTTGCATGCCTATAAGAATTCTTATTTGTGGATGCAAAATGTTGGTGAAAAATTTCTCTTCGTAATAAACAAACATCTAAGTGTATAACCTTCTATCAATAAAAAAGAAAGATGAGTAGAATTACATTCCAAAGCCACTTTAAAACATTATTTTCCGAAAAATGCACAATCTTCAGAACATGACATTCACATTACACTCCAGAGTACATAAATATGTCTTAGCAGGGATTATATGTTTTATTTTAAGAGGGAGGCAGTTTCTTTCCTTTCATGTGTTGTCAATGTTATTTAAAATGTTCTCTTTGCTTTTCTTTGCAATCTTCCATATAAATCCTGCATATATTTTTCTTTATTACATTTTCAATTAAATAAAGTTCAAAAGAATGGGCCTTGCTGGTTTCAGAATAAGCCTCCGTATTTCTGTTTTACATTATTTTATTTTATTGCCTATTATATGGTTTTATGGATAAATGTAATACTGAATAAATTTGCTGGAAGCAGAAATATTCTTTTTACTATTATTACTTATAATTATTAAGGAAAACAAAGACTTTTTTTTATTACTTAATCTAATAATACACATAACACATACAGTATACTGTATACGAGCACTCAAATAAATTGATTTATTTATGTGCAGATGGAGTACAGCTTGTTGCAGTGAACAGCACACATAATTCTTTTTGCAATTAACTTGAATATTCAAATTTATTTATGTAGTGTCTGTGTATGTGTTCATTCATACAAACAGAACACAGAGACCAGGAGGTGTTCTATGCAGGCTATCAAACACTTTTTACTTTACTAAAACTAAAGAACAAACATAAAGTAACATGTTTTACAGCAGGATGCAAAACAGCACAGTAAAACAGCACAGTGGTGAAACATGGTATTACAGTCATGAACAACAATGTTACATAGTTACATAGTTGATGAGGTTGAAAAAAGACACCAGTCCATCAAGTTCAACCTATTTTGGATCTCCTGCGATCCTGCACTTATATTTGAAATTAATCCGGAGTAGGCAACCGCCCATCTGTTTCAATTTTGAAAATCCCCCCAGACTCAATATTGCAATCCAATTTTTACCCTATATCCACTACTATCCTTTATTTTAAATTAACGGTCGTATCCCTGGATACACCTTTCCGCTAAAAATTTGTCTAACCCTTTCTTAAACATATCTATTGAATCTGCCATCACAACCTTCCCTGGCAATGAATTCCATATCTTGACTGCCCTTACTGTAAAGAACCCCTTCCTTTGCTGGTTGTGGAATTTCTTCTCCTCTAACCTTAGGGGATGACCACGTGTCCTGTGTATGGTCCTTGGGGTAAAAAGTTCCCATGAAAGCTCTCTGTATTGACCCCTAATGTATTTGTACATAGTAATCATATCTCCCCTTAGACGCCTCTTTTCTAAAGTAAACATGCCTAAACTGGCTAACCTTTCCTCATAACTTAATGACTCCATACCCTTTATCAATTTTGTCGCCCTTCTCTGAACCCTTTCTAGTTCCAAATTATCTTTTTTATAGAGTGGTGCCCAGAACTGTACTGCATATTCAAGATGAGGTCTTACCAATGATTTATACAGTGGCAAAATTACACTGTCTTCCCTTGCATCTATGCCCCTTTTTATGCATGCCAATACTTTGTTTGCCCTTGCAGCTGCTGCTTGACATTGAGCACTATTGCTAAGTCTACTGTCTACGAGCACTCCCAAATCCTTTTCCATTATAGATTCTCCCAAATTAATTCCATTTAATTTATAGATTGCGTTCTTGTTTTTGATCCCTGAATGCATAACCTTACATTTATCTGTGTTAAACCTCATATTCCATTTAGCCGCCCAATCCTCCAGTTTATTTAAGTCCCTCTGTAGAGAAGCTACATCTTGCTCTGATTTTATTACCTTACAGAGTTTAGTGTCATCTGCAAAAATAGAAACTTTACTCTCTAAACCATCACCAAGGTCATTAATAAATATATTAAAAAGGAGTGGTCCCAGCACGGAACCTTGAGGAACTCCACTTAAGACCTTTGACCAATTAGAAAATGTTCCATTTATCACAACTCTCTGTTCCCTATTCTCTAACCAGTTTTCGATCCAAGTACAAATTTTGATTTCTAGACCCAGTTCCCTTATTTTGTAAACCAACCTCTTGTGTGGCACTGTATCAAAGGCCTTTGCAAAATCTAAGTAGACCACATCTACTGTCCTGCCCTGGTCTAAGTTCCCACTAACTTCCTCGTAGAAACTAATTAGATTAGTTTGACATGACCTATCCCTCACAAATCCATGTTGATTCCCACTAATAATTTTATTGCGTACCAAGTAATCCTGAATACTGTCCCTTAAAATACCTTCCAGTAGTTTCCCCACTATTGATGTCAGGCTTACAGGTCTATAATTCTCTGGTTGTGATCTCGTCCCCTTTTTAAACAACGGCACCACATCTGCTATTCGCCAATCCCTTGGTACTGAGCCTGATGAGATTGAATCTCTGAAAATTAAGAATAGCGGTCTAGCTATTTCCGAGTTTAATTCCATAAGGACCCTTGGGTGTATGCCATCTGGACCTGGAGCTTTATTTATCTTAATATTCTTCAGTCGCCTTTGGACTTCTTCCTCTGACAACCAAGTATTAATTAATGGCATGGTTTCATTTCCATTTTTATGTATTACTCCTGCCATTTGTTCCTCTCTGGTAAATACTGAAGAAAAGAACGTGTTTAATATCTCTGCTTTTTCCTTAGTATCATTTATCAATTCACCCATCTCACTTCTTAGTGGTCCTATATTATCTTTTTTAATCCTTTTGCCATTTATATACTTAAAAAACTTTTTGGGGTTTGTCTTACTTTCTTTTGCAACGTGCCTTTCATTTTCTAATTTAGCCAATCTAATTTCCTTTTTGCATGTTTTATTACATTCCTTGTACCTATGGAAGGACTCCTCTGACCCTTCAGACTTAAACAATTTAAATGCATGCTTCTTCCTTTGCATTTCTTCTCTTACCTTTTTATGTAGCCACATTGGTTTAGACTTAATTCTTTTACATTTATTTCCCATAGGAATGAACTTATACGTGTATGTTTCCAACAACATTTTAAAGACAGCCCACATTTCTTCCGTATTTTTTCCTTCAAAGGCTTTGTCCCAGTCTATGCTCTTTATAGACTCCTTTAGCATATTAAAATTTGCCTTTTTAAAGTATAAAGTCCTAGTTGATCCCTTATACTGTTGTTTCTGGAAACTAATTTCAAATGAGACCATATTATGATCACTGTTTCCCAAGTGCTCCTTTACTTGAATATTTGATATTACGTCTACATTGTTTGTTATTACTAGGTCCAGTATAGTCCGGTTCCTAGTTGGTTCCTCAACTAATTGGGACATGTAATGGTCTTTTAGCGTGCTCAGAAACCTATTTCCCCTAGCTGTACCGCAGGTCTCAGTACTCCAATCAATGTCCGGATAATTAAAATCCCCCATAATTAAAATTTGACCTAGTTGTGTAGCCTTTTCAATTTGCTGTAGAAGTTGGGCTTCCTCAATCGTACTAATATCTGGCGGTTTATAGCATATCCCTATCAGAAACTTCTCTGAACTTTTTCCTCCGCTGGATATTTCCACCCACAATGCCTCTATATTATCACCAATATTCTCATATATAACTTCCTGAATACTTGGTTTTAATTCTGGCTTAATAAATGTGTATCTGGCAGAGCCATATCTCAATATCTAACAATTTACAACAAAACAACTCGGGAGTCTGTGAAAAGATCATGAACATATCTTAGCCACGTTCTACCATTTACTGCATTACACTGCACCATCAGTAGGTGAATCGTGCTCTAGTTCGTTTTAAAGGGTTTCTAAATGTTTTTTTTGTCTAGTGTATGACTGATGTAAAGTGACAACTAAGTCACTGAAACTTTATTAAATCTTGGAAGTATGTTGTGGTGCCAAAAACAATTTAATGGATGCTTATGGAGACTGATTAGGATCACAACGCACCTCTGCTGAATTTTCCAACAGCTTTCTAAAACCAGTTAAATATGTTACAGAAGCTTTGTGTAGAGTTATAATCTACAGCATATATTTAATGGCGTTCATGAGCCAATTAAAAAATTTTATTTACAAAAAAAGAGAATAAAGGACCCTGTTTCAAATCCCGGACGAGCCTCCAAGTTGATTAAGAATTCTTTAATCTTCTCTTCAAGTAATAATTGAGATGAGTAGATTTCCAATATATATTTATTTTCTTTATTATAAGATAATTAGATACAGTCCTTACTGGACAAAGCCTGTATGTCCAGAGTTTCAGTTGCCAATTAGCAATGTATTTTTAGTTAGGACATCTTTTATAGTCAAATGTTATTTATGATTGCCAAAAACACTCTCATTGCCAAAAATGCCAATTATCATTGCCAAAACCAGACCCTCCCAAACTTACATCAGTGTTGACTCTCAAGACCTTTTTATTGTTAATCTTGACATGTCCTTTGTCCTTATTTTTGGATTTATTCCAAAAGGTCATAGAAATTTACTAAATATGTATTTCTTATCTGTGTTATTTAATATGTTTTTCTCTGTATTTTTCTCTAAAATGCTACATACTCATTTCTCTTAAAAGTACAGACACATAAGATTATTAGTTCTGTATTAGTACTATAGGTTTTGTAATTGGTAATATAGATTTTGTTAATTATTACTTCCATGCCCCAGACTATTTGCAACAATGGGAAAGCATGCACATGAATGGTTTGCAAATGAGGGTCTCTTATACTGACTCTGCTCTGAGCTCTGATTGGTTTACTGTTAAAAGCTTCAATTAGTCAGAGTGGTGATAACATTCAAATATTTTTCCCAACATTTCTCATGCATTTGATTGGTTATCAAGAGCAGAATACAGAAGATAGACGAAAACAAAACAATACAAAACAGAGCATAAGAAAGAAGATGGCAAAAGAAGAAGTGAGAAGCAGGTTGAGCCACTTTGAGGTCACCACTGCTCCAGTGTAGCTAGAAAGCGCCACTATGCTTTTTAGTAAGGGGTCTGTTTGTTAGGGGGCATGCATTTTTGCTTGGTCCCTCTCTACTAATACCATTCAGCATAGTGCTAAGTAGTCCAAGGCCTGACTACTCTGTTGTAGGGACCATAATATTGGTTGCCCCCACGTAATGGCAGCCAACTCTTATTGGCTAGCAAATGGGCTGCTGTCATGGGCAAACGTAGGATTTGTAGAGGGGGGTTTCCACACCATGCCACCAGTGGGCGTGACCAGCATGCATGGGGGCGTGGCTATAATTTTAGACAGTGCTTGGCTGCTCTCCAACTCTTTCTATCCCCATCATATACACAGGCAATGCTGCGTGCACTACTGTTAGGTGCACGCATCTCTCCCTTTTCAAGCAGAACTGTATGAAGCGGGAGCAGGGTCCAGCCACCTCAATTATACAGTGCCCCAGGCTTGGAGGGAGGGTTTCCAGGCAATATAAACCCCCCTCAGTTTGCCTATGGCTGTGTAATGGCCATGGGATTCTGTGAAGCCCGTGTCTGTTACATAGGGACCCTAGAGATTGTTACATTCTCTTAACAAATCTATATTTTTCCTGCCATCACTGCTCCATGGTGTCTAAGAAGAACCTCTACATTTAGTCCTGTGCTTGGGTTGCCTTTATTTTTGGTATAGAAGAAAGAGATGATTTATTTTCACAACACCCCATCTATACTAAAAGCGCCCCTGACCACCCGCTATATTAAAAGTATCTACTAAAGGTTACCTGTGTTTGGTTAGAATGATTAATGACGAATCCTTGTTGCAGGACTAGATGACATCATGCTAGCCAGTCCTCTCATAAGTCATTCTATAATAAGACAGTGGTGACAGAGCATTGCTTAAAGGTGTAACAAATTTTAAGTAATTTTAAACATACATATTTCAAGATACCATTCTAGGAATTAGTGATTTCTGTCTTGGTGATGAGTCTAATAATTAATAAGATTATTATTATTATTATTTTTTTTTTATAGTTTACAATGAATTCAAGCAAATAATTGTCTTGGTTTGTATAGATAATTAAAATGAATATCATTTTATGTGCTGTATCAGTGTCCTGGAAGCTCAATGACATTCACAGGCATTTAACCAGACTGGTGAGTGGTTTGCAGAGGGTCATAACAGATAACATAGAGGTGCGTTAACCTGGTCAGAGAGAGAGAGAGAGAGCTGAGAGAGTGTCTGTCCAATTCCTGCAGACATTCTCATTGGAAATAATAAACCACACCCAGATTTCCCCAAACCAGATCTTGGATAAGACCATCCCCATTGTGGCAAGCCACACCCCTCTTAGTGGGCAATAAATGGGACTGTACTGCAAAAATTAGAATTTTGTAGGTATGCTATAACAGTGTCTCTTTACAAGCTGAAATGTAGGACTTTCACCATGGCCATAGGTCAGCCATGGTGATGAAGGGAGGAAAAGAGGAGGTGACAAGAATTGGGGTAAAGTAAGAAAAGAAGGAAGGGGGTTGGTGAAGAGGAGATAAAAATATAGTTAAATTTTAAATGTGAATATCCAGGTATATACAAGTATTAGAATTTTATATAAAAATCGTGTACACAGAAATCAAAAAGAAAATAGTAAATTATTGCAGCTATTCGTCCTATAGTCACTGTGAGAAGCACTAGTACACTTGTTAATGAAGAGGGGAATGTCATCCACACAAACATGTTTGCAGATCACTTCCTCTTATAGTCACTGTGAAGAGTGCTGGTACACAAGGTAATAAGGAAGGGAATGTCATCTACACAGATATGATTGCAAATCTCTTCACTGTGAGGGGTGCAGATACACAAGGTAATTAGGAGTGGAATGTTACACACACACACACATGACCACTAATCATCCCATCATTAAGTCACTGTGAGGAGCACTGGTGCAGAAAATAATGAGGGAGCAAAGGGCATGGGCAAGAAATGTATAGGTCATTTTGTAAGGTTCTGATGCAGTTTTTAGGCATGGAGTTTCAAATTATGGGGAATCCCCTTATACAAAAATCAAAATCACAAGAGTTCTGGGTATAAATCTTTTATCTTCATGTGCAGCTTGTGAGAACATAATTTCACAACAGAGCTGCTCACCAGTAATTGATATTACATGACACAAGGCTTTTGGGTTCTGTCTAATATATGACTTGATAACAATTCCTCTGGAGTAAATGATGATGTCTGTTTAATATTATTCTAATGTGTTTTCTGGGCAAAGTTCTGTTTACAATCTTCAAGTGCAATGAATTTAAAATCAGTTCTGATTAGTGTTCTTCCCATTTTCTTGCCATCCAATTAGTTTAGTATATTGGAAATGGGATTTGATCTGTCAACTATTGTATTTCAGTTTGTACACAAAGCCAGAAGACTATGTGCTTATAAAAATATAAATACATTTTGTTTTATTACCAGCTCGGCAATCGTCTTCTGTGGCCACTGAAGTATATCTATCTAGGTATATTTGAAAAGAATAATTATCTTGTGTTGCTGATCTTTTTGTCTGCCCTGTGACACCTGCAACTTACATTAGTCTGCTGTCAGATAGACCCCATAATATCTTAATTAGATTAAACAAACAAAAATGCATATATATATATATATATATATATATATATATATATATATATATATGCATTTTTGTTTGACATGCGGATGCAGGCGCATATTTAAGAAGGGTGTATTTTAAAAGCTGCAGTAATATTAACTCTATAGTATAACATTAGAATAATCGTGAGGTTCTAAGTACACATTTTGAAGCCCATCTACCACGTCAAGGTGACCTCTTTCAACCTGTCTGCTTCACCTCTCCCCTCTCTACATGTGGCTGTATCCATCAGCTTTGTAAGATAGGTAAGTGATATTGGGTGGTTAATGTTATGTGGTGGGGTTATAATATGTAAGATGGTTGTTATTATTAAGGTTGGGGGTGTTATTTATAATATATGCGGTAGATATAAATTTTTATGTGGGGTCTGGTGGGGCTGTTTATTTAAATGTATGTGGGAGTCTGTGGGGTATATGGGGAAATCTGATGGCACATGGGGTGGTCTGAGGGCTATTATATATAAGATGCATTTGCAGAGGTCTGATGGGCATGAGGGGAGGATTTGGGGGGCAAATTGTTGCTCTGGGCATCATGGCTCCATGCTATACATCTGTGTCCAGTGAGCCCAGAGGGGTGAGGGTGGTCAAGGAGAGGAGGGGCGTCTGCACTGTACTGGGTCTTACAATTTCTGATGCCAACCCTTGGTATCTACACTAACAATTTATAATTTTATAATATGGGACTTACCTCATTTAAAGCCTCTCAACCACATGAAGTATTGGTAGGAGCCAACAGTCTATGTCTATTAGACTCTGTAATATTGCTATGTATCTTGCCTCTGAAATAAACACGAGGGGCCTAATTCATCATGGTACATACCTGCCCATTTTGAGTATATCGTATGTAAAATCACTCTGCACATACCCAGAACCGGACCATACACCAGTAAACACAGCCCTGCTCGCTCCGTCTTCGTATGCAAAAGACACTTACTATAGCCTACAATTTCGGGGAGTGAACAGGGCAGGGAGGGGGCATTTGGTGGTAGTCAATTTACAGTAAGGGCGTGCCAAACGCAGGCCACATCCAAATCCGGCTCTGGTGAACACAAAGAATTTCTGCCGTATTTCTTGCTCCTGCGACAGGGCTAGTCTAAGTCTTGAGTACTAGTGATGACAGTCTCATATGCATGCTACAACATGTGTTTGCAAACAGGAGCAATTGTAAAAAAAAATATTTTATGTTTAGTAACTTTAAAAACAGCCTAATAAATGTATTTCATGGGGATTTTTTTTTTTTTTTTTAAACCACAGGCGACACTAATTTAATATTTTTGTTTTCTGTTTTTTTGTGAATTTATAATCTACATAGGTATTGGATGTATCATGTATTCATCAGCGCAGGTATATTCAGATCCGTTCCTTTTTGAATTCAGGAGTATGCAGAGCTGATTTACATGTATTTTTATATAACCGCGCGTTTTGCTCTCGCCTGTCTTGATGAATCAGGCACAAGGTTCGTAGTATAAGGCGCTATATAAATAAATGATGATGATGATGCTTACAGGTTATAGATTATGATGATAGGACCTAGTAAAAAGCTACTCTAATTAAACACACCTATGAATAAATGTGTGTAGTGCTCGTCTAAAAATGACGGAAACCACAGCCTTCAAAGTGCTAAACATTTAAAGGGATTTAGTTCACATGCTGAAATTTGTCAAAAATATGTGAAACAGGGCTACCAAGGCCTACATTGTTGGTTATCTAGGGCGCAAATGGTTAAGGGGCACCTAAAACAATGAATGAGTAACATAGCATCATTCATTCACTGTTTTAATGCCTGCAAAACAGAGTGCCAGATGCTGACATGAAGGAGAAGCAGCCAGCAGTTCCTGATTCCTTCATGTGGGCAGGGTACCTAATGCCGACACTGGAAATGTTAATAGTGGGATTGGCGACATTCACAATGTCGCCATTCACAATGCCGACATTAAAACTGCAATGCCCCCTGAGTCCGACGGCTATACTCAGTACCCGTCGGCATTGTCCTTCTGTAAGCACAATACAAGTGTCGGCAGGTTAAGCGCCGACATTTCCAGTGCCGGAATTATGACCGCCACCGCTCCATAACAGTGTAATGCTGGTAGTGTGTCACTTGACTATGAATTCACAGGCAAGTGCCACATTACTAGTCCCAGGAGGAGAGGAGCTACCCCCACCTCCCACCGGCACCTTCCAATCTCACATTGGGGGGTGCAGCGTAGGGGCTTGTGCCGGCCCAGATTGACAGGTGCATCACGCTGTCATATGTGTATCACATATTATCTTTATTTGTTTACAATAATACTGCATTAATACTAGTTAATAATAGATTTATTTTTTATTTAGGCAACTTGTGCCTCTCTAGATGGTGTTGAACTGCAGTTGCTCTTTTTGTACCAGGGCAAAGCTAGAAATTCAGTGCAAACTGGTGCCCAACTAAGGGTACTAGGAGAGGCACAGTGCTAGTCAGCATTGGACCGGTACTATCTTGGTGCATCATTATCTTATGTCCCCCCCAGAAGTCTGAGCGAAATGTTGTTCCCAGAGTCTAGTGTCATCTCTAATACACATTTGGGCTTTTAGAGTATGTCAGGAAGAGATATTTGTTGTGAATTTTCTGCATCTCCAACAAGGATTTTAGTGACCACAGAACGTAAAGCTCTACAGTTAGTTAATATACTGCTAAAAAACAGAGTAAAACTGTCCTCCACAACCTGATAGGTAATGAAAGATTTTGTCATAAAGAGTAGGGGAGAGAGCAGTGCAACATTGATTAATCTAATTACATGCATTTACCGTCTCTCACTCCACCCAGCTCCTCTTCTAGACTGCAGAGCAACATACTTGTACAAAGGGAGACATGGAGGAAAGAGCAGAAGTGTTCCACGCTTTCCCCATTTTTGCCTTAATACAGAGACCTCATGGTCTTCAAGAGTACCGAACAGCCATATCATCTAAACTTAAATTTGTGATCAGATTTTTGTATTTTTTTGGTAATTGTATATTTCCCTTGTTATGTACGTCTAGTCACTATCCAATAACGATTGTCCACCTCCAGTTATGTGGTTCCAAAGCACAATGTGATTTAATAGCAAAAAGCAGCAGAGTAGCAATTCAAATAAAATAAGTACAGCCGTTACGTTTACAGGCGCCCTGGATCCAGCATAATCATTCAGTCCTGAAGTCTGTGGTCAAAGAGACTGTCTACTGGTCCCAGGACCCCTGCTTATATACAGTCAGTGATACAGTGAAAACAATACAGATGATTTGGCATGTTTCCATAGGTTCAGACTTCAGAAAGGTCCAGTGTAATGCAGGTCATTGGCCAGTTCAGCTCTCCAGAAGATACATACTAATCATCCCGCCAAGAACTAGTTCAAACTGGTCTATTTACATTACACACACAATACCATTCAAATCATTTAATCCCTATAATCCATATCTAGCATACGCAAGGTGCGATCCTTTAGGCGATTGAACCGGACGTCTGCGGATAAATAGGGGATTAGAATTATACCAGACATTATATGTTTCCTGTGACCTGAACCTTAGATCTCACTAAAGTGTATATAACATTATATTATTTAACTATAAACTCTGCTACATTTCCTTACAAATAACTACGTGTTGCAACTATTTTTATATGAACTAATTTAAGTGTATATGTTCGTGTAAATGTGTGTATAAGTGTTTGCACGTGTTGTGGTTAATTACGTTCCTCCACACCGTAGGGTGCTATTCGCATAATTTCAGACATAGACAATCAGATTGACAGATATTAATTTGAAATGATCATATCCAATTATTTGACTTCGACACCCTGTTAAGAGAATAACCAGTTCCTGTTGATTCCCAGCCTTTGTCTTCCCTATCTCATCTTCCTACTTAAGGTGTTGGAGGGAAATAGTAGATTTAGGACTCACACCTCTGTGAATTGATAGGCATGAAGAGAGATGTTCAAACTATTTTAGCCCGTTCAACATTTGTCCAAAGTCGGTTTGAAAAAGTCAAACTCTTGCTCAAAAATATTGAACTTAATTGTTGATTTGACCTCCATGGACTATAGTGTGTTTTTTATAACTGCAAAGCTTTTAACTTGATTTCAGACTTCAAGTTTGAAGATTGCAATTATAGCTTGCAGTCAGAAGATGTTAAAATAAACTGGGAAATGTTGTCTTTTCTGCTTGTTGAAGCTAAAAGGGCTACATTTTATAGTATTTTTAATGGTTTTTAATTTGAAAAGTGAACATTACTTTATTCAAGCATTTTTACAGCATGTATTTTACACCTCGGCTGTGGTGTAAATGCAGCCAAATCTAAACGAGCTCATAAAATCATTGAGTCTCCTGCCCAAGCAAACTTCAAGGACTTTGTTCCCAGGGTCTAGTGTCATCTCTAAGACACATTTGGCACCAGTTGCTGGCAGCTAGACCCAGGGACTTCAGGTCTGCAGCTACTACAGCCAGAACTCTTTGAGACCCCAGGGGGAAGTGCACCTTTCATTAGAATCCTTCTATAACCATCAAAAGGGGCTCTGGAATTGCTGTCCTCCAAACCCCATCTGGGAAATTGAAGTACAGAAGCCCCAATATACCACTGGCTACCTCTCAATCCATTGCAAGGTTCATATGAACCTTGCCTTGAACTGCTAGAAGGCACTAGGCACCACCAATCTGTGGTCCTCAAACACAGGACAGAAATGAGGTTGCCTTCTGCTAAGGGACCTATTAGTTTATTTACCTTGATCCCAACTAGATTACCAAGGTAAATACTTTTATTTTATATTTCTTTGAAACACTTTCAATTTATGCATAATACTTTTGCACAAGTGACAATGCACCCACAGTATAAATTTAAATGTCCCCCACATCATGTGCAAGTTGGAGGAAGGGGAGTCTGACCACAATTAATAAAACAAGATTGAACTGAGGGTTTTAAAATGACTATACAGTCTCAAATACTATTTTCAATTTGAAGATTTATTATGTAAAATAGCATTTCATGTTTTCTATCAATTTATTAAAATAATGTGCTGCAACATGTTACGTCACTTATTTGTATATCTGAAGTGCTGTTTCACTTTCTGAGTAAATGACATTTCTGCCATTTACTCCCATTCCTGTACTTAAAAAGGAAACCCTTACAGTTTAGTTCAGCTCTCACATGCTGTCTGCTATTCCATCATTTTGTCTTTCATAATACTGTGTAAATCCTTAAAGTACACCCTCTAATACTTTGGCTATAGTTTCTCTTGGCTGACTTTGAAAAGTATCTGACACATTTCAATGACACCATTAGGCATAAAAGAAAAGAGGATCAAGCAGTTCCTAAAACTGTGGCTAGTAAATATTGAAGGTTTCCCAGTACTAAACAAAGAAGAAATTGAGGCATTACCTCCACGGTCGTGCTTTGTACCATATTGTAAAATGTGCCTGAATTAAGACTTGGTGAAATTGTGACTGCACATAATAAATACAGCAAATTGTATGCTGGTGCTTTAGTGTAGATATATAAATGTAATTTGTATGCATGTAATAAGTTTATTAAGGTGTACACAGTCTTTAAAGCAATGCAAGAATATAAACAATGTCTCTGAGGCAATGCTGGTGCCAATTAACACAGAGTCCAGTGGTTGCTGCAAAGTCCCTCAAGAGAGTAGTCTTTCGCTTTGAGTCTTAGCATGTGCATCAGTTAGACAAAGCAGAGTGTGACTCAGTCATGTGATGTCAGGAGGCATTTTGCGAATGTGCTGCTCACATGACGAAGAAATTAGATGCTGATGAATCTATTAGGTCTCTTGAGAGCTATGAAATGGCTGGAGATTTGGGTGGTTGTAAAGAATACTATAATATTGCACTTAATATAGGAGTTACTCCTCAATGATTACCACCAGACATGGGCTTCTTGAGCTTAATTGCAAATTAGATTTGTGTTTATTTTACTCAAGGTGGGACATTGTACGCCTCCCTCCTTTGCCGTTACTGTTCATTCATAAAATTATTCTGTTTAATGTTACTTGCACTCAGAGCCGTAACGAGGCCGGTGCGGCCGGTGCCACCGCCCCGAGCGCAGTCCCAAGGGGGCGCAGTGGCCGCCCGCACCGACCTCTGTGTGAGCACTGAAAAAAAATTTGAAAAAAAAAACCAGACCTCAGATTCAGACTGCCGGCCGCCCGGCGCATCCAAGATGGCGGCCGGCACCCGGCTCCTCCTACTTTTTAACTCTGCCCTCTGTCCCTGCAGCATCAGAGGTCATGATGCTGCTGGGAGCAGATGAGCAGAGAGAAAGACACCGTTCCACTGGCACTCTACTTACTGGCACCCCTCCCATATGGACAGCAGTAAACGTTTGGGGCCGGACTGGACTAGGGGCAGTAGGTGATAATATCAAATGCTCCCAACATTTTCTATTTGTCACCACATTTTACCTACACATTACATAATTCTAAAATGTATCAGAATTTCGGTTTTAGAATATAGAGGACAAAAGAGGGACAGGGATTAAAAACAGAGTTTTGTACCCAAAACCATTAGTGTGGTGAATGCTATTTCCATTTCAGTCATTTGAAAACGGTGCCGCAGTTTTGCTGGTCTTTAGTTTCTTCTGACCTATGTGCAAGAAAACCTCTCATTGCAAACAGGACCAGTTCCCGTTTTTTGGGGTTAGCGGGCAACGCTGGGTGTGACTAGAAATAGGTGAGCAGCGCTGGTTGGTTATCTGAGTGAGAGTTAAAGAGGTGATTGTGGCAGGTGTGGCTTTAACTTTGTCATCTTCATCATCATCATCATTGTACAGAACATCTTGGTGGATTTATTTTCAGGTATTTATTATTAGTTTAATGAAGCTAATTATTGTAGTATTGGACTTAAATCAGAAAACCTGAGAAAATTGTACCCCTGCAGTTTTTTTTACGCATGTTCCTCTTCCCTCACCTGTATGGGAGCACCCCCATATTCTGTATCTGAGAACTGCCCCACAGAGCGTTTCCAGGATTGTGGGCCCAATTTGAAATGTTGAAATGTGCAAAAACATCACTTTAAAGTCCATCCTAATAGAACGTAAGGACCATGAACTTCATTAAGTTATTCAATTAACTTCTTGTGTTAGTAACATGTGTAAGTAACGTACATTTTAAGAATTTTATTCCAAACAAAGCTAAAAATGCAATTTTCTGCAATATGTGCAACAAGAAGGATCATCATGAGACCCACTGAATGACTGGTCTGATGCCTATTGTCAGCTACCTCCAAAGACATGCAAAACTAAACCCGTCTGTGTGGGGGTGGGGGGGGGGGAATGTATGGAGCAGCCCTATAAACAGTAAAACACTCCCCTGCCCTGTGCCCTAAATACTCTTTCTTTACCATTTTACATTACTGCAAAAATGAAGCAAAAATTGAAAGTACTGTGATTCTATGAATGCTCATTACATAAATATCCCTACAAAGCCAGAATGGAGAGGGAGGGGGTTTTAGTGCTGTCTAGCACTGGTAAAGCGCTAGCCACGCCCCCACAGGAGGTTGGACATGCCCACTCAGAAAATGACACTCCCACTTAGATGGGGGGCGCCGGTGCCCTGTCTCGCCCAGGGCACCAAAATGTCTAGTTACGGCACTGCTTGCACTGTCTACAATATTGATTGGTGAGCTTCTGATTTTACCAAATACTCTGCTTTAATAATATTGTCCTCCTAGTCACCTTTTTGACATTGCATCCATGGGGAGGAAAAAAACTCAATTCATTGTCTGCGTGTGTGCTCTGTAACTTTATCACTTTTATGTTATATTTTCATTTCTCTTTTTTAGTTTTTTGATCTACCTAAATCAATATTTGCTGTTTATTGTTGGACAGATATAACCTTCTTTTAGCAGCATATTGGTGGACTAACTATCAACACAAATATAGAAAATTTTATTCCTGTGAGTGTATAAAACAGAACAGAATTGTATAGATTGCAGACATTCAATCTCACATCTTAAGATTCATTTATTTGTTGGACTAAATAAATTTTGGAAAATCAGTCCTTTTCTGTAAGAAAACTATATTTTACATGGAAGATTTGCTATATCCTACAAAATGTCAAAGAGAACCCATCACACAATCTAATCATGTATGGGAGTCGGTTAAGGTAAGGTATGAGGTATCATCTTTTATTTGATTATAATGTCCCTTTTAAAGTACATATGATTCGAACTGGGTGGGATAAGAACACTATATGACCAATCACGACATTGGAATGCTAATATAAGCATAGAATATATCAACTCAGTAAAATTTTCATGTCGGCAAATTTAAAGTGGGAGGTTGCTAGGTCAATCTGAGCATCAAAATATTCACAATAATACAGAACTAATATGTGTCTCTTGTCAAACTGATGCGGGAAGATTGTGGTGATGAATATACCTTTACATGAAACTACATTCCTACTATCAGGGCTGGCGGAATACGGTAAGCGGGGTAAGCAAGGTGGGGGAGCGCCAAGACTGCGGGGCGCTCCACCCGCCTGCCATCATTGCTTGTCCGCCGGCATACAAAAAAAATTAGAAAGATAACACAAAAGTTCAGAGCCAAGAACAGAAGACTGAAGAAGGTCATAGAAAGGTGAGTAAATAATGGAGGGGACAGCAAGGTTGAGAAAGGAAAGTGGGGGAGACCAGCAAGGTTGAGAAAGGAATGTGGGGGAGACCAGCATGGTTGAAAAAGGAGAGGGGGAGACCAGCAAGGTTGAAAAAGGAGATGGGGGAGACCAGCAAGGTTGAAAAAGGAGATGGGGGAGACCAGCAAGGTTGAAAAAGGAGATGGGGGAGACCAGCAAGGTTAAAAAAAGGAGAAGGGGGAGACCAGCAAGGTTAAAAAAAGGAGAGGGGGGAGACCAGCAAGTTTAAAAAAGGAGAGGGGGATCAGCAAGATTGAAAAAGGAGAGGGGAGACAGCAAGATTGAAAAAGGAGAGGGGAGACAGCAAGATTGAAAAAGGAGAGTGGACAGTGTGTGATAGAGGAGAGAGGGACAGCATGTGGTGGAGGAGAGGGGTGCTGCGTGTGTTGGAGGAGTGGGGGGCAGCAATGTGGATGATGAGAGGGGGCAGCAATGTGGATGAGGAGAAGGGGGCAGCAATGTGGATGTGGAGAAGGGGGCAGCAATGTGGATGAGGAGAGGGGGGCAGCAATGTGGATGAGGAGAGGGGGGCAGCAATGTGGATGAGGAGAGGGGGGCAGCAATGTGGATGAGGAGAGGGGGGGCAGCCTGTGACAAGGGGGCACTGTGTGATGAAGGAGGGGGCACCGTGTGGTGAAAGGGTCACAACCAAACTAATTTGCCAAAAAATGTAAATCTTATTATAAAGAATACATATTCTTCATTTATTTTATTTATTATTTTAAGCAGTTCATATTTGCTGTTTAATGTATTTATTTGTATTACTCTATTTATTAAAGTGTATTATATGATTGTATTAAAAGAAAAAGTATTATTGAATGAACAAATAATTTATAAAAGAGGAGGGTGCAAATTTATTTTTTGCACGGGGGCGTCCAAAATGCTAGCACCGACCCTGTCTATTATACACTATCTTTTATTTTATTTGTTTTATTTTTTTTGTAAAATCAGGCAAAGCATCTGTGGATACTCTGATTTACGTCACCTGCTAAGTGCACTATTATTGTAGGTTTACAGTAATCAAAAGGCACAAGTTGCCCAGTCCGATTCAGGCCCTCAAAGCTAATGACATATGGACGCTTTGTACGCCCTTGTTTATAAGCCTAAGTTGTTAGATATTGTGAACTGGCTCTGTCAGATCTACATTGCTGTTCATGCATGCAATACCATGTTTCACCACTGTGTTGTTTTTACAGTGCTGATTTGCAGCCTGCTATAAAACATGTTGCTTTATGTTTGTTCTTCAGTTTAGTAAAAAGTATTTTGCAGCATGCATAGCCCAGCTCCTGGTCTCCATGTTCTGCTTGTAAGAATGAGCACATAAACAGACACTACAATTGACAACTAGTGGATATGAACCTAGGCCACATCTCCCAGACCAGAAGGTGTGTGGAGTGACAGTGTTTGTGGGAGAAACAGCATGCACTCACTGGTAAGGAACCACTACCATGGCTATGCACATAGGAACATTAAGTGACTTGGACAAAGAAAAGGATGGTGGCTGCTGTAGAAAGAATGGAACAGTTTTTTTGTGGCAAATAATGTTGCTGCAGAGAAACAAGTGCCAGTTCTTTTTTTTTTTTTTTTAACATATTTTATTAGGTTTTTTACAGCAATTTTACAGCATAACGATAAGCTCATTGCAAACAATCAATCAGGAAACAAGCATTGGAAATTGGAGAAAAAGAAAAACAAGAAAAGGAACCGGGATAGAAGGAAGGCGATTGGTCTAATGCCAGGGGAAGAAGAGACATATTACCTGGGAAGAAGGGGGAGGTGGAAAATCCGGTCTGGCACCATGTGGGAGTCATATTTTGCCTGCAGTCCATCAGATGGACCATCTTCACTAGTCAGTGCATCAGGTGGGTCGTCATCATTAGTTCAGTGATAAGCAAGCCATTGTCTCCAAATGGCATGGAATTTGTTAGGTCGGTCATTAATGATACTTGTGATGTACTCACAACGATGTGTCTGCCAGACCCTATTGATCACCCTCGGGAGAGCAGGAGGATCGAGTTGTTTTCAAGTAGCTGGTACGGCACACTTAGCGGCATTAAGTGTGTGGCCCGTAAGTGCCATTGCGAACTTATCAACATTAGGCACCGGTCTATGTAAGAGAGTAAGAAGTCAAGGAGGTAGAGTCATGGAGGAAGTGTTACGAATCAGATTGTGAACTCTCTGCCAGAACCTCATGATCTTGGGGCATGATCACCAAATATGATGAAATGACCCATCCTGGCCACAGCCTCAAGCACAGCTTAAAGGAAGCAGGATATATAGCTTGTAGGCGGGTGGGGACCAAGTACCACCTGTAGAGCAATTTATATGAATTCTCTTTAGTGCGTACACAGATAGACAACAAGTGCCAGTACTATTAAGTGGTATGGGGGGAAAGTCTCTGGTTTGCTACGCCAGACACTACATAGGACACTCTGCACTTTTATTCTGCATGTTCCTATAGATAGCAGGCAGCAGAAGTGTTAAGTGCCAGTAACACAAGCATTGTCAACAGCATTGACAGAACAAACCAGTTGTCCAATTTAGAACTTTAGCTGCCTGTTAAGTGCAGAAACAGAGTAGCTTTGGGCAATAAACCTCCCTGTCACAGGTGTCTTTTGGGGAGGTGAAAGTGGGTTGGGATCCAAGTGTCTATAGGGGGAGGTGAAAGTGGGATGGGACCCAGGTGTCTTTTGGGGAGGTGAAAGTGGGATGGGACCCATTCAAAGGGGCGGATTCAATTCTGCCACGAATAACACGGCGTTAGCAGTTTTACCGTTAATGCGGTAAAACTGAACATAGTTACTGTTAATACGGTAATTAGAACGCAGAATCCAGATTAAAATGACCATATTAACTGTAATACTGTTAACGCCGCGTTATTCGCGACAGAATTGAATCGGACCCAAAATGTTGCTATCGGTGCCTTGTAATCCTAGATACGCCTCTGGATACCATCATGATATCGATAGACTACTCTTGATTTTATATACTGTAGAATCTTATAGCAATGAACACTGTGTCAATGGACCATGATCCAATTAATTATTCAGTATTTATAAATGTCAGATTGCCTTGTGGCATTCACCAGTATGGAATTATAAAATGTACAATCTACAAAGGGTTAAAGATTTAATAGTTTCTCAAACGTAATAGTTTATAAATAGAGAACAAGAAAATGCAATACATTTTTACAGTGATAGAAAGTTAATTTGTTTGAGACATATTCACTTTTTAAATTATAATTATCTCACAATGTGCCTGTCAATATCATTTATAATTTACAATCAAGCTAATTTTGACACATTGTAGTGGTGTGATATGTGTATTTTTAGCAGTAAATTAATATGTACCCATTTCTAATGTGTGACACTGCTTTTCCATATAACCCGCTAGTCATTATCTGTTTATTATAAACCAGTGAAAAATGCAACAACGTATTTCATTCTGACAGATATAATCACAGTTGTTCTCTGCAGAATATAGAGTGTACTGTAATGTTAACAACTAAATTTGCAGTTTCTACAGTTATCCACTGACAAACATATGGAGCACAATTCTTAGGGGTGAATTGTTTGATCGAAGTGCCTGCCATGCAATGTGAGTTGACCGTACAGTTCTAGAGTAATCTTGATTTAACTGACGTCCAATGAAGAGGTAGGAGCATCGTGGTGCAGTCCATCAAATCCACCACATTTTAGTAGTTGCCAGATAACTCATTGTTCCTCAGAGACATGCTCTTCCTGGATCTGTAAACATGCAAGGCAGTAACTGCTTCTTCTTATCTACTGGACCCAGTATTTTGTAGACTATTCTAGGGCAGGACATATTTTACTGTACAGTCAGGTGCCCAGAGTATCACGGCTCTCTGGTATATTCCACAATGTTATTGCACAGTAACAGTGATGATGGTAAACTTAAATATTTATTGTGAATACAGGCAGGGTTGGATCTCAGAGGATGAAGGGCCAGGCAAGGCATGAAACAAAATGTCCAGGAATAATATTCAAAACAAAGTCTTTTAAACTTGCCAGGTTCCAGAGAAGCAGAGTGAGTCAGAGTCCAAAATCCAGAGCTGCAACACATACAATGAACCAGCAGGGAATGATGTCCACAGGTCAGTCTTTATGGTCTGGTGATCAAGATAACACTTAGCAGCTGAGTGAAGACACAGAATCCACATAGCGGCCACTAGTGGGTAAAACTCAGAACTGCACCTGTAGGGAATTTGTGCAGAAAGGCATAAGGCCCTAACACAGAGGTTGGGACCATGAAGCTTTGTAATGGTGAGTGGAGTAGGGTGTAGAGTCAAAGCAGTAGCGCAATGTGCATTGTGGTGATTCATGCCATCTTTAGGTTTTCTCCAAAGGTTTTGGTAGGAAAAATCTAAGATCAGCACGGTGGCTCAGTGGTTAGCACTTCTGCCTCACAGTGCTGGGGTCATGAGTTTGAGTCCCAAACGTGGCCTTGTCTGTGTGGAGCTTGCTTGTTCTCCCCATGTTTGTGTGGGTTTCCTTCAGGTGTTCCAGGTTTCCATCCACACTCTAAAAACATACAAGTAGGTTAATTGGCTGCTGACAAAATTAACCCGTCTGTGTGTGTGTTATGGAATTTAGACTGTTAGATCCAATAGGGCAGGGGCTGATGTGAACAACACATATTCTATGTTCAGAGCTGTGGAATTGTTGGCGTTATATAAATAAATGATGATGATGATGATGATGATAATATACTAAGGGCTGTTCCTACTCTACTTGCGCAGTCAGTTTATGTGGTCCCAGTTCACTGATAGTAGGAGGACAAGAGGTGACTTGCATCTATCTTCGCTTGTACTGCAGTTATTGCAGAGCACCGCTAGTAACCAGAGGATTGTAGGGGTTGCACACCTCGTTTTCTACAAAAGGGCAGAATGCACTCGAGTTTACAATTATAACTGATCACGTTTATAAATGACATTTTAATTTTTAACTTGATATATTTTGCATTTTTTTAATTATAGTAGAAAAAAGCTTTAGCTATTTTTAAACAAATGAGTGATTTATCCCTGTGATTAAATTCTCCCAACTGTCACCTCTGTACTCGTTTAACACAATTGCAATATTCTCTACAGTAGGCTTTGCACACCATTTAGAACAGTGTTGGCTAACCTGTGACACTCCAGGTGTTGTGAAACTACAAGTCCCAGCATACCCTTCCAGTAATAAGCTGCTATATATTGGCAAAGCATGCTGGGACTTGTAGTTTCACAACACCTGGAGTGTCACAGGTTAGACAACACTGATATACAACCATGTTTATACATTTTATGAAAATTGCTATATGTTTTAAATATGACCCTGTTATTTTTCTATGTGTGTTGAACAACTGTCTACGGCTCAGTATTCACCACTGAGTCAATTTCTCCATCTTTCAGACCGAACACGTAGCCAAACGGTATAAAAGTCAACGTTTGCCTTTCACAAACAAGTTGCAACCATAGATTTGTGGATATTGATTTTCTGCAGAAAGTTACATACAAAGCAAAAGTTTGTTCAGACCCAATTAAGAAGTGATGATACATTCTTTAGAGCAGTCATCAATTGTAATAGAGATAATTATTTTGTTTGTAAATTATTACTGAAATAATGTAAAATTATGTTTCCATGATGATGTATCGTGTATTAATTAAATTAATAATGTCTAAAGCAATGTTTTGTACTCACAAATGTTCATTTAGTTTTTGTATTAAATTACAATCAGGTTTAGTTCCTTATTGTTAAATTTTAGATGATAAAACTTCACAGAAATGATCAAAGATTTGATAATGTTGCCATTTTTTTAAGTAACTAAACAACAATATTAAATAAATCACAAAACATAGGTCAAAATAATTGACAGAGGACAGCTTTTCAAAAATGTTGAAATTTTTATTGTTACTTATGTTCTGCAAATGGGGGAAATTGCTACAAATTAGAGGTAAGAACAACGATTCATAAGAGTTTGAGATCTCTGAAGTGAGCAATTAGAACATTGCCAAGTTGTGCAAACTTTTCTATCTATAATTGGAGAATAGTCTCTTCCTCAAATTGGGGAGATAACAGTGCAACAAGCTACTTGGTAATTATTAATCTCATTGCCATGCTTGTGTGTCCTTGTTCTACTCAGTCTCCTCTTCCTTTGCCCTTGCCCTCAGTGGATAGCCTTGCCAAATCGCTGTCTGGGGGCAAACGTGGAAGAAAGTTTCCTTCAGATTTGCCGTAATACATACACCTATCCACTTTACGTTGGCTCTCCCCATTTTAAATCATGAACTGTAACGGAGGATTCTCCCTGTCAGCTGCACCTTCCATTCCTCCTACTGAACCACTAAGCCTTGTTTCATGGCTGACCTATCTAACACACTATCTTCTAACTTGGACTCCCTCTAGTTTAAATTCTCTTCCAGCCACCTCATAAATCTCACCCCTAGCACACCAGGGGGTAAATGTATCAAGCTGGGATTTTGAATATCCCGTGTTTTTCTCGGGCGAGTTAAAAATCGCCGATGTATTAAGCTGAGATTTGATATAAAATCGCTGGAGAAGAGTTATTGTAAAAATCACTGGTTTAAAAATTGCAGCAAATCGCTGTCCTGATTTTTCCCCACTCTAGCTATACAAATCTCCAAAGATATGAAGCTGCGATTTTGTAAACCCCACCGAGTTTCAAATAAAAATCGCCAAATTCAACCCACTGCTTTCTAAATGCGAGATTAGCAAACACATCACATCACATCCCATCACACTGCCTGCCTATACAGCCACAGTCCCGATGGATGTCAAAAGTTTAAAAATTGATGATTGTTTTGTTTTTTTTTTAAAAAAAAGTGTGGGTTCCCCCTGTTCAAACACTATTAACACTAGTGCTGCCAGCCTACTGCTGGTTGCACAAACATTTTTTTGGATGGGGTCCCCCTGATTTTCACGCAGCCAGAACTAGGCAAACCAGCTGGGATGGTTGGCACGATAGCAGGAGGTCCCTCTGCCGCAGACACTTCTTAGACAGCGCCGCGGCTGCTGTATAGGACAGCGTTGGCGAAACGGAGCTGCTGCTCTCTCTCGGTTTTGGTTTTTTTGGGGGTTTTTTTGGGTCGGCGGGGGGAAACCCCCCCGACAATCCTCCGTGCGCCGCTGCCCCCCCCCTCTAGGAAGAACTGAAGGCACTAGGACTCTTCCTACACCCCTGGGCGGTGGGAGTAGGGTAGTGACGTTGATATTATGTGGAAAGACAAACAGATTATATTTTGCCTGTGGAAAGCAGACTGGGCATTCTGATGCTTGTAGAACTACAAGCATCAGCATGCCCATGGCAGCCAGGTCATGCTGGCACTTGGAGAACCAAAAGTGCCAACATGGCCTGACACTCATGCCTTGCTGCGACCTGTAGTTCCACAAGCAAAAATGTTAAAAAAGCCATAACACCCTCATTAAAACCACTATGATTTAATAAAAATAATAAAACCCCAATAAAAATAGAACACACTCTCTTTAATCTATTATTATATTTATTTATTTAATATTTATTAAAATAGCATGGAAGTGTCATAGGTTTCAAGCCATTTTGGATTGAAAGCTGTTGACAAAAGAAGAAGACATCATATAGGGTAGTATATGGGTTTTTATAATTTGTAATATTAGAAACAAACAAAAATGGCGACTGTTTGTTTTTTTCACATACTATCGTCGCTATTACCCTACACCCACTGCCCAGGAATGTAGGAGAAGCAGGGGCGGATTTAGAGATTACTGCTACCCGGGGCGATGTAGGGGGGGGGGGGATTTAGGCCCCGCCCCCTTTTTGACATCTGAGGCTGCCGGCGGCTGCATACTATGTGCAGGTCCATTCAGCAGTGACAGGCAGGGACAGTGTGCTGCCCGGATGCTCTGATTGTGTTTAAAACACAAACAGAGCGGCCGGGCAGCACGCTGGCCCTGCCTGTCACTGCTGAATGGACCTGCACATAATGTGCAGCCGCCGGCAGCAAGCCCCTGCTAGATCGCCCCAATCGCCCCCCCCTGGATCCGCCACTGAGGAGAAGCCCAAGTGCTTTCAGCACTAAGCTGGTTCTTCCTACAGAGGGAGCCTGCACGTTTATTTGAGGACCCCACTCCCTAGGGAATCCAGCCCAGCGCTGAACAGCCAGGAGTTGGTTTGTCGTTATGGCAGGGGGACCCCTGCCGCGTGTCCCCCTGCTATAATGCCAACCACCTCAGGCTGGTATGCCTAGTGCTGATTGCGTGAAAATTGGGGGGATCCCACGCACATTTTCCCCGATTCATGTGCAACCAGCAGTAGGCTGGCAGCAATATAATTTTATTTAGCCTAAAATCGCCAGGGTTTGCCATGTAAAACTTTCAACCAATCAGAAATCAGTATTGCTTTGCAAACGGCGATTTTCAGCTAAACACCGACGAGTTTGCTAAACACAGGAGAGTTTGAAATTGGCACAAAACATGAGAGATGAACAGCGATTTGGTAGATCATACTAAAAATCGCTACTTAATACGTATAGTGACTTGGGGACTCAAATCGACAGGTATCTCCAGCAATTTGCTGTGATTTTAAATCGCTTAAAAAAAAAATCGAACCTTGATACATTTACCCCTAGAACTCTTTCCAGTTGTCCATCTGTCTGTCCCTGAAACCCACACTCTATTTTTTCTCCCTCTAGATATCTTTCTTTTGGTCCTCAATATCTGTCTTTTAATGTATCTCCTTATTTTTTGGCTCCTCTATAAGCCTCCCAGGTCACAGCTGAAGGGAACAGATCTTCCAGCATCATATTCCATCACCTCTTCTCAATTTCCACAGAAAAAAATATAACAGTTAAACAGCAGCTCTGGCCACATCCCTGTTTCTCACTGTCAAGGATGTTAAAGAAACATCCCCTGAATTACAGGTCATTACTTTGTTAATTTTGCTGACTCTTCACAACAGTACAAGAATATCATTTTAGCAAGTTGTAATGTAAAATCTTTATACACTTTTATAAAAAAAAACATGTTCAGTGTTCACATAGTACTTAATGGGCTCTATCAGAGGAACAAATAGATTTTCGACTCCGATTCCAATTTCTATCGACCGCACCTAGGTGCCGTGACAGTGTGGTTAGCATTGCCGCTTCACAGGATTGGAGCCATGGATTTGATTCTGACCAGGACACTATCTGTGTGGGGTTTGTATAAATCCCTCTACCTGTGTTTGCGTTGGTTTCATCCAGGTGCATCGGTTTTCCACCACACTGCAAAAACATACTGGTAGGATAATTGGCTTTTTACTATATTAAGCTGTGAGTGTATGTTTGCATGCAAGTGGATATAAATTGCGAGCTCCGCTGGGAGTGGGACTGATGTGAACAGTTAAATATTCTCTGTAAAGTGCTGTGAAATATGTAGGTGCTAAGTTAAGAAAGATTAATAAATAAATTATAAAACAGATAAAATAACCTTTTGGAATTAAATATAGGTTCAAGGGATCTATATTTAGAAAAATACTTTTTATTAGTACTTATTGTGAGACCTTTAAAGTCAGCGCATAGAATCCCACAGAAAAAACCTTTTATGATTAAAGATACTAGATAACAAGAGAGACTTTCATCAGAATTTGATAAAGATTTCAAATCAAATATCGAATTCATTATTAAAACATTACACATTTTCTGATCCTTAAACCCATATTACTTTCAGGTTTTCCAGAAACAAACAAGTTATATATACTCGAAAGCTCCATTTGAGAAATTAAATGGAGTCATTGGAGTATTTGTCAATCATGTAATATAGTCCATTTTTGAATTAACAACACTAATGTTTTCATATATTCTGCTAATAGAAAATAATGCAGGGTTATTGGAAATATTAAATGTAACACAAGTTTTGTGATTTACTTGCTATTCAAGTTCATGTAATATTGTAAAAGGAGAATCATACCTCCGTCAGGAGAATTATATATGGACAACAGATGACTATTGAAAAACAATCTCCTACATATGAATTGCACAGACACATTTTTCTGTTCCGTAAATCAGATCCAACGTTTACAAAATATTATGGAATTAAAGCTTTTGAATTGGAACACAGAGGTGGTGATCATTTAAATCTGTTCTGCAAAAGAGAGACCTTTTTTAATATTGGTTCTATAGTCCCAAAAGGGATGACTGTTCTAATATTAATGTGTTCCTATGACATGCAATATTGTTGTCATTGCGGTAACGTGATATTTGTCATGAACTAAATTGTTATGTTTTAAATACGTTTTTTTATTGATTGTTATTTTACTCCTGTACATATAAGGAAGTGTTTTCTCCCATACATACATCTTCCCTTACAGTGCTGCCATCAGAAACTGTGGGGCCCAGTACTAATTAATCTGGCAGGCCCCACTTCCTCATCAGTGTAAGTGCCCCACTCCCTCTGCACAGTACTCTTCCTCTCCCTCATCATAGTGCATACTACCCACAATCCCTCTCCTTCTCCTGCAACCCTTCCTCTCCCTCTCTCTTCCTCTATCTCCCTCATCACAGTACATGCTACCCACCCTTACTCTCCCTCTCTCTCCCTCTCCCTCCTTTTCCCTCATCGCAGTACGTGCTCCCCTTCCTCTCTCACCCTCTCCCTCCCTCTTCCTACCTCCAGCTCTTCCTCTCCCTTATCACAGTACATTCTTCCCATCCTCACTCTCCCTTTCCCTTCCTCTTCCTCCCTCTCCCTCTCTCTCCCTCTCCCTCTCTCTAGCTCTTCCTCTCCCTCATCGCAGTACATGCTTCCCACCTTCTCTCTCCCTCTCCCTTTCTCTCCCTCCCTCTCCCTCCCTCTCCCTCTCTCTCCCTCTCCCTCCCTCTAGCTCTTCCTCTCCCTCATCACAGAACATGCTCCCCACCCTCCTTCTCCCTTCCTCTCACTCATCGCAGTACATGCTCCCCTGCCTCTCTCTCCCAATCCCTCTCCCTTGCTCTTCCTCTGTATTATCATAAGACATGCACCCACTCTCCTTCTCCCTCATCGCAGTACATACTACCCTCCCTCTCCCTCTCCCTCTCTCTTGCTCGTCCTCTCCCTTATCACAGGACATGCACTCTCCCTCTCCGTCCCTCTCCCTCCCTCTCTCTCCCTCTCCCTCATCGCAGTACATGCACCCCTCCCTCTCTCTCTCTCTCTCTCTCTTGCTCGTCCTCTCCCTTATCACAGAACATGCTCCCTCCCTTTCCCTCCCTCTCCCTCCCTCTCCCTCCCTCTCACTCTCTCTCCCTCTCCCTCATCGCAGTACATGCACCCCTCCCTCTCTCTCTCTCTCTCCCTCTCTCTTGCTCGTCCTCTCCCTTATCACAGAACATGCACCCTCCCTCCCCCTCCCTTTCCCTCCCTCTCCGTCCCTCTCACTCTTTCTCCCTCATCGCAGTATGTGCTCCCCTCCCTCTCTCTCCCTCTCCCTCTCTCTCGCACTTCCTCTCCCTCATCACAAGACATGCCTACCCTTCCTCCCATATCACAGTGAAAGCCCTAATTAACTTACCTTGTTGTTGACGAGATGCAACAGGTCCCAGACACTAATAAAACTGTTCTGTGGAATACCCACCTGATTTTGCAGTTGGGCACAATATTTTCAATGTTTTACTAGTTCAATTTTGGCAAAATGTTGCCGGCTTCCTGGCACAATTTGTCCTCAAATGTTCCCAGTCCTACCCCAACCACACCACATAGCAAATTGAATTTACTAACATTGTCCCAGCTCTATTCATAGACTTTTGCTTGGTATGTGAATTTACAAATACAGTGTGGATTGAGAAACCAAAGAGGAACTCAAAGTTTGTATCACCAGAATATTACACCTCTTCAAATGGCCTTTTCTGCTGTAAAACTCAATTTGTGTGAAAATTTGCTGCAATTTTCCTTTTCTCTACTGTCTAGAGCTGGACTGGTGGAAGCTGCGGGGGGGGAGAGTGGCTTCTGCCCATTTGATGTTTTATTAAAAGGTTCGGTACATGCAGAGTGGTGAAATAAAAAGTGAGACATGATTACATCACCAGACATTTGCGTGCCCCAGGGGCAAATGCAGGATTTCTACAGGAGGGATTCAATAAATTTGAGTTCCAAAGTGTTACTTATTTACATAATCTTTTCTAATTACAAAATGGAGACTAGTAGTATATTTAAAAGGGTACAATATTTATACACACTATAAAATAGCATCTTACCTGGGATCATTTTAGCTGTATTCACCACACAGTGTGTCTATCAGGTGCGCTCAGTACAGCAGTAAGTATGCAGTTAGATATATTTAGTTGGTGCTACCCTGCCAGGCTCACTTGTCTTCTAATAGTAAAATAAATTAAATTAAAAAGTACACTTATTCCTTAAAGTAACTAACATCCTAGACTGTCCAGCATCCAGGGACCAAAAAAGGGACCTGGCCCCCTCGCCTAGCGAGCACAGGCTTAATGCAGAATAGTGCTGGGCTCTTCCAGGTAAAGTGACAACCTATTGTGCCAGCATGCACTGACATTCCCTACATGTTACTGCATGCTAGAGCTTGTCAATGTACAAGTTCTAGTATACAGATGGGTACAAGTGCATACTCATCTAAGTGTAGGCTGTGCTAAAGAATCAACTATAGCAGCTAGTTCCAAGTCTTAATTTTCAGATGACACATCAAAATAATCTCCATATGGAAAAGCAATAAATTCTACAACTTACACAGTTAGTTTGTCACTAACAAATTTACAGGTGCTAAAGGATTTACAAGAAAAGCACGCTGTGTAGAGATTGAGCCTATTGAATCTGACATTGAATTGTCTTAACTGATGAAGAACAATTTGGTTTGAAATCCCAACTGCATTTACAGTGTTAGCTGTGGAGAGTAAGAGAAATCCTGAAATCTGAGTACAGAATGTGAAGTGGAAATACCATGTGCTGCATACTCTACAGAGGGTCATGATTGCTCTACAGAAAATATAGGAGCAATGTTATTTTTGTTATGGTATAGTTATTAAGCAGGACAGGATTCGGATACAAGGAGGTTTTGAGAGAAAGGATTATCCGCAGGGTCAGGGCAGGGCTCAGTGGGCTGCAGGGCAGGGGGACATTTGCCCCCCAGGCCAGTCCCATAGTGGGCTCCCTAGGGCAGTGTCACTGGACCACCTGGATTTTTTTCCTTTAAAGTGTTTCTAATAGGCTGCTGAGCCAAGTCCCGCCCCCCACAGCTAAAATTTGGAAGCCCTCCCCTGACTCAGGAAAATGTGGGCATTGTCATTTCCAATAACCCTTCTGTCCAAAATAGTGGTAAGTGCCCTCTACTTATTCACTATATGAACAAAAGTATTGACGATTGACCATTACACCAACAGGGACTGTAATGACATTGTATTCAAATACATATACTTTAATATGGAGTTGGTTCCCCTTTTGCAGCGATAACAGCTTCCACTCTTCTTGGAAGACTTTCCACAAGATGTTGGAGTGTTTCTGTGGGAATTTGTGCCCTTTCATTCTGTAGAGTATTTATGAGGTCAGGCTCTGTTGTTGGGCGAGAAGGAATGGCTCGCAATCTCCGTTCCAGTTCCTCCCAAAGATGTTCGATATGGTTGAGGTCAGGGCTCTGTGCGGGCCAGTCAAGTTTTTCCACACTGAACTCACCAACCCATGTCTTTGTAGTCCTTGCTTTGTGCACTGGGGCACAGTCATGCTGGGATAGAAAAGGGCCTTCCCCAAGACTGTTGACACAAAGTTGGAAGCATAGCATTGTCCAAAATGACTTGGTATGCTGAAGCATTAAGATTGCCCTTCATTGGGGATAAGGGGCCTAGCCCAAACCCTGAAAAACAGCCCCATACCATTATCCCTCCTCCACCAAACTTCACAATTGGCATAATGCAGTCAGACGGTAATGTTCTCCTGGCAAACTTGCCCATCTGACTGCCAAACAGAGAAGAGTGATTCATCAGTCCACAGAACACATTTCCCCTGCTCCACAGTCCAGTGTCGGTGTGCTTTACACCACTCCTTCTGACGCTAGGCATTGTTCTTGGTGATGTTAGGCTTGCATGCAGCTGCTTGGCCATGGAAACTCATTCCATTAAATTCCCGCCACACAGTTTTTGTGCTTACATTAATGCCAGTGAAAATTCAGAACTCTTCAGCCATGGAATCAGCAGAGTGTTGGTGACTTTTACGCACCATGCTCCTTAGCAGTCGTTGACCCCGCTCTGTGATTTTACCTGGTCTTCCCCTTCCACTTTGTGGCTGAGTTGCAGTTGTTCCTAAATGTTTCCACTTTCTAATATAATATCACTTATAGTTGACTGTGGATTATCCAGCAGGGATGCAAAGGTGGCATCCTATCACAGTACTACGCTGAAGTCACTAAACTCTTCAGAACAACCCATTTTGTATCACAACTTTATCAAATGGAGACTGCATGACTAGGTGCTTGACTTTTTACACCTCTGGCAATGGGTCTGATTGAAACACCTCAATTCAATAATTTACAAGTGTGGCCAAATACTTTTGTTCATATAGTGCACCTATTCTAGTCATTTTTCCTCTAAATCCCTCTTTACCAATCCCGGTGTAGTCAAGTTTTTAATTTGTATGAATATCAATTTAGTTTCATGATAAGTTTAACCAGTGGCTTATTTGCCATTTTATGCAATAGTGTATAATTGGCTCTGTACTTTAGCCCTTGAACAAAAGTGTAACTGCCTGTGAAAACTGTAACTGCTTGTTTTTCATTTTTAGTAGCATTTTCAATCCCTGAATGTTGATCAAAAACTGTCTTTATCCTGTCTAATCAGATAATTCTTCCTTGTTCTGTTTGCAATTATGCATTTTAGCCCAGTCAGTTTGTTTTGAACAGACTCCAGTTACAGCTTCTAACAGTCTGCCATTAAATTCTAACAGTCTGCATTAAATTTTGCTCAGTGAGTCGCTGTCTTGGCCAATTAACTGTTCATATAATCTACTTCTAACTTCACTTGGGAGGGATGCTCTGAGAAGTTAGTTAATATGTGCTCAACTTGGTTTGTGCCATGTAAATATAATCCTTAATTCCCCTTGAAGATTTAAAGGTCATGTCTGAATTTTGGCAGTTCCTGAACCATGGGACATATGCGCTTTACTGTTCATTGCTCACTGTCATTTGTTAAGGGTATATACACTTTGTTCGCCCTCAGATTTACTCCCTTATGACATCTTTAACCCCTATACCATACCTCCTAACTGTCCCGATTTTGACGGGAGAGTGCTGATTTTAGGGCTGTGTCCCCTGTCATCCCACCTGCGGACATGTCTTTACCACTGTGAAAAAGTTGGGCGTTATTTTCAGGTTATCATTGCTCTGCATAACAGAGCAGTAATGAACCAATGTTGTGCACCTGCTAATGATGCTTTAACCCCTATACCATACCTCCTAACTGTTCCGATTTTGACGGGAGAGTCCTGATTTTAGGGCTGTGTCCTGTCATTCCACCTGCGGACATGTCTGTACCTCTGTGAAAAGTTGGGAGGTATTTTTCAGTTTACCATTGCTCTGCATAACAGAGCAGCAGTGAACCAATGTGTGCACCTGCTAATGGTGCTTGCAGCATTGTGTTCATGTTTGGAGGGAAGGGGAGGTAGCTAAGGGGCAGCCTAGCACAGGGCTAGCCACAACCAGAGCATGGCCATGCCCCCTCATTATATCACCATGCATTATATTACTGTTGTGATGTGGCCCGATTCCAAATTTCAAATTCTGTTAAACTCTCTCTCTCCCATTGTACCAGTCCTAGCTCAGGTAAGGTGAAATGAGTGATGGTGCTTGAACTTGTAGTGCACCTTGTAGAAGAAGATTTTACTATAATGTAGAGCTAAGTGCTTTAATATCTACAATTTCTTCTGGTGTTCCTCCTTTCTGTTCCTTAAGCCAATGCCTCCTGGTAAGTTTTGGAAAGAGTGGAGTTGAAAGTTTTACATCTTGTTAAGACACCACTTTTACGTTATCTTGTTTCGTTTCATATTTTCTATTGTTCCTTTGCTAAGGATTCTGCACAGCTAACCTAATTTCTCAATGTCAAATGTTCCAGGTTCTGGAAACTGTATATAAAATAAGGAAAACCTATAGGATAATACGGTGGCTCCACAAGGCGTCCTCTGTTAAAAACAAAAAGTAAATCTATTGAGAGGGAAAAAGTTACAAATTGAGAAAAAAACAAATTACCATTGGCCCAGACCTTGTAACTAGGTCAGATCTTGATAAAGGTGCATATATGTGATATACTCATACTCAGGAGATCTTGGTAATAACATCTTAAGGTCATTTTCTTGGGTTAATATATAAGATTTTCTAAATTAAAAAGAATCGTCCCTGGTGAAGCCAGTGAAGTCTAAAACACAAAAAAAGTTTTTGGTTATTAAGGTGCAAACTTTGTCCAGTCAAAAAGGGGTTAAATAACTTTTGACTGTAAAGGGACCTATGGACTGTCTTTATGTCAAGTGTCAAAACTTTTTAGTGTAATGTTTTACTTATATCGGTCAATGTGCATATATTATGGACTTACAGTATCAAATTAGCCTAGTAGAAGAAGAAAGAAGAAAGAAGAAGAAGAATTATTATTATTTACACTGGGCCTTTCTTGAATTTATAATTCAATTGATTCAAAAGGCCTCCAAACAAAACACGTAACTAGACATCTGTTATCCAGATATTGAGTGGTTTATTTGCATGTTAGCTGCTTGAAACTTCACTTTCATTGTTTCAGCAATGCTGGCTGTATTGTACTTCACTTGCTGAACATGACATCCCTAACCTATACTGATGATTCCCAAAAACAGTGAAACAGTCTGTCTGCTTTTCGTATTCTGCCTCCCCACTGCTCCTTGTCATAGTCTGAATACCGTTCGAGAAAAATCATTGACTCAAAAGGCTGCCCTGTAAATATCATGCCTAGAAATTGCTGTTGTTGAAATCGAAAAGCTTATTTACATTCTGGTTTTATAAATAGCACAAGCATCCTGGAATTTGAGGCACAAAATATAAAGCACTGTACACTAGTTTCATGTGAAAATGCTATTGCATTATTTTTTACTATACATTAAGAAAATATAAATCTATTAAAATGTGACATTTATAATTTAAATAGCTATGAAGCTTTAAACCATTAAACTATAGATTTAACCAAAGGTAAAATATAGCTTTAATCAATGTTCAAGTACAAGATTCTTTTTGTGCATTCTTTTATATACCATATATTTTATATTACTATTAGGAAGAATAATGGTGCAATAATTCTGATTTGACAATGCTTTTAAATGTTTGTAGTCTACTGGGGAAATGATGTGCTTACTCACCAGTCTTTGTTTATCACCGATGATAATAAGACTGGGATGTTTGAACATTTGTTTGAAAGGAATCTTTATTAAAATTAATCACACTGAAACCTGTCTGTTTTACCTACCATTGAAGCTTATTTTTACGTACAACAGCCTTTTAGTTGCACTATTGAAAATGAAAAAAAAAAAAATATATATATATATATATAAAGTTATTTATAATACAAATACAATTACCATAATTTTTAAGACACTGAAGATCATTAACAACAGGCAAAAATGTAAGATGCAGCCGAAAAAACAATGAATATATGAAGAGTGCAACTGGGCAGGTATGGATGGGGTTCAGGTTTTCTGAGCTATCTATTCAAATGAACAAAAATATAATTGATATGTGCAAATACAGTCAGGGCCGGTGCTAGCCTCCATGGCGCCCTAGGCATTTTTACAAAATCAACGACCCAGCCCCCCCCCCCCGCAACAATCGGCGCCCTCCTCCCCCCTCACCCCGTCTTTCCTTACCTCACCACCGCCGCCTCTCTGCTCCGTCTCCTCCCCTCCACTTACTGACACTGGTGAGTGGAGGGGAGGAGACGGAGCAGAGAGGCGGCGGTGGTGAGCAATAGCCTCTTCCCCCCTCCCCCGTGCATCTGAATGATGTGCGGCGGCCGTGACAGGTATGGTCAGCGGTCACCGCACAGTTTTAAAGTAATTTTCATTCTGGAGGGCACCCTCCAGGCGCCCTCCAGAGCCCGGCGCCCTAGGCAAGTGCCTAACCTTGCCTAATGGGAGCGCCGGGCCTGAATACAGTGGCTACAGAGTGTTTTCAGAGGGCAGGCAAACTGGGTTTTAAACTATATTGGAAGAGATGAATACTTTGTTTTTCAGTGTTAGCCTGTGCATAGGCAATACGCTTATGCTAAGTACATCTATGTGCACAAAGGAAACTATATAATTAAAAGTGTAAAACTGATAGATCAGGCACTCAATGGCATGCCTAATAATACATGGAACTTTGGAACGCTGAATTTATTTATCTTACTGCCTCCAAACCCTTCCCAAAACATCTCTATCAAATATGTTCCTGTGTATTTTGAAAACTATATGTGTGCTACACAAAGACATATTGGGCCTGAGTCATTAAGGAAAGTAAGGCAAAAAAAGTAGTACGTTTTCTCCGGGGCAAACCATGTTACAATGCAAGGGGTACAAATTAGTTTACTATTTTGCACATAAGTTAAATACCCGCTGTTTTTTTCATCTAGCACATAAATACTTTATAGCTCTATTGTTACACTGACATTTAAAGTTGATCTAGGACATGCCCTATCCCAACTATAAATATGTCTCCACATTTTACATTCACCTCCCCCTTCAGTGCAATATGGTTTTGCCCAAGTGCAAAGTTACTCCTTTTTTTATGACTTGCTCTCCTTAATGTCTCCATTGTATTTATTGCACTCAGCCATGGACCTTATTAATAAGCTCTTCTTATGATCCCTGCATACTCCAACATCCAATATTGAACACAAGTATTGTTTAGAATAAATACTACGATAATCACTATTAACTGACAGTGAATTGAGAAGCTCTTGCTGATTGGTTTGTTAACTTATTCCAATAATGAGCCCATAGTTCTAGTTTCATCTAACTGCTAATCACATTTTTTATTCTTTGTGGAAATCAAAATATTAAATTAAAAAGCCTGTTTGGCAGCAAAAAAAAAAAAGTTGTTCACACGATATTTTGAGTTGCTTGCCTCTTAAGCAAAATTGCATCCTACTTTAAATCAGCCTATTTGTTGTTGCCTTTAAGGTTTTTATTTTAGGGATCCTATTTAAAATTGTAAATTTTAAAGTACAATTTTGAGTAATTCAATTGCTGAAATAAACCCCAAAGAACAAATGTCCTGCAATCTGGAATGAGTTAGGACCACCGAACCAGCCAGAATAAATGAACTAGTTGACCCAAGCCAGGGGCGGATCTAGAGAATACTGCTACCCGGGGCGATGTAGGGGGGGGGGGGGGGGGGCGATTTAGGCCCCGTCCCCTTTTTGACATCTGAGGCTGCCGGCGGCTGCATACTATGTGCAGGTCCGTTCAGCAGTGACAGGCAGGGACAGTGTGCTGCCCGGATGCTCTGATTGTGTTTAAAACACAATCAGAGTGGCCGGGCAGCACGCTGGCCCTGCCTGTCACTGCTGAATGGACCTGCACATAATTTGCAGCCGCTGGCAACAAGTCCCCCCCTGGATCTGCCACTGACCCAAGCCAAACTATTTTGCTGATTTCTACTCACAATTTGTCATTGATGACATCATACCATAAGTAATAACATCAATCTTTATTGTGTACAAATATTTTTAAAGCTTTATAAACATAGACGAACATATATTGAATTTTCTCTGTATTATACCCTAATGAGGCTAAGGAAATTTTAATAACTTATTATAAGTTGACCTGAGCATTTCTCTTTATATTGTGGGATGTAACCAGGTTTTATTGTATATCTTGTCCATGTGTGATAAAAATAACTTTGATGTATCCATTACAAACTGAATAAGTTATTAGCCCCCTCCAGCCATCTCATTCATTGATCACTCTATAAAATCTAGTCAAGATGAACGTTCTAATTAATAATGAAGAGAAATGACTTGTACACAACGTTGATGGTTTTTTAATAATATATAGTTGCCATTTAAAATGGAGTCAAGGTGCAAACAACAAAAGAATCATGGTTATTATATTTGTATAGAAGCCAAATTAAAGGACCGATAATCCTAAAGCACTAGGAGTGAGTGACTGTCACAAACTTTTATAGGTGGCTCAAACTGAAGAATTACTTTTTTAAAGTTGATTTAAAGGGAACATTATTATTTTATTATTATCTTTGATTTATAAGGCTCCAAAAAGGGTCCGCAGCGCCGTACATTACATATACAGAAAACAGAGAACCAAGACACAACATGATACAGAAAGAACAAAAATATATACTAACACAGGTGACAGGGTAAAGCAAATCAGATTATTTCTGGGACAGATAGTGAAAGGGATGGTAGGAATCAGCGAGAAGTAGGGCGAAGCTTAAGAAAACAGGGAAAACGGGGCTAGGGAAGCAGGCCAAGAGGTACAGAGGGTGATGGAATAGTAGAAGGAGCACACAAGGAACATCCATTGAAAACATATTTTTTACATATCCACATCTGTTTTTCACCTGTGAACTCCGCTGTCTCTGGGAGTTCCCTAAAGCCAGCGCTACAATGCTTCTTGCACTGTTGTAGGGAGCAGTTCAAATTAAGAAGGGTGTGTTAATTTCTAACACAGGCTCTGATTGGACAGAACCATGACTGTGATAGACGCTGTTTGACTATCTCCTCAAAAGCACCTAGCAGGATGGTGAGTTGTCTTGAGTGGTGGGGAACTTTGGCATGGAATCCTCATGTTTCTGTTGATGCCAGGGATGTTGAATAAATATTACCTCTAGGTGGATCTACCCATCTAGTGTGAAAAAAGTTGATTATAGTTTAAACATTTTAAATTTGTTACTTTTTTTTTTTTTTTTAGAATGCTTTCATCAGAAAAATTGAACTTGGAGAATAATTCCATACAAATAAACTTACTGCATAAGATATGTGAACACAGCATATATTTATTTTATCCCGCACAATGCAGACTCATAAAGGACTTCTATGGTCATATTTGCCATATGAAATCACAAGGTGTCTATACAAGTCACAGAAATATAAGGGGAATTTTAATATCCATAATATTTTACATGAGGTAGCACGTTATTCCTTTTAATACACGTGGGGGTAGATGTATCAAGCTCCGATTTTGAAAAAGCCACGATTTTCTCAGGATAGTTGAAACTCGCCGATGTATTAACCTGAGATTTCACGTAAAATCACCAGAGATGTATTTCTGTCAAAATTGCTATTTCAAAAATCGATAGAGATCGAAGTCCTGACTGTTTGCCACTTTAGCTATACAAGTCTTCAAATGTATGAAGCTGCGATTATGCAAACTCTCCCGAGTTTGCTGTAAAAGTCGCTAGATACAACACGCTGCTTCCTAGCTGCGAGATTAGTCAACACATGACTGTTACACTGCCCTGCCTATACAGCCGGAGGTATGGTGGCTGTCAAAATTTTTAAAATAGATAAATGTTTTTTTTTAAAAAAAAATGTGTGGGATCCGACCGTCCAAGAGCTATTAATCCTAGTGCTGCCAGCCTACTGCTGGTTATATGAGAATCGGGGAAAAATTTGCGTGGGGTCCCCCCGATTTTCACTCAACCAGCACAAGAGAAACCAGACCGCGGTGATTGGCATTTTAGCAGGGCGACATGCGGCAGGGGTCCCCCTGCCATAATGACATATCAACACCAGGCTGTTCAGCGATGGGCTAGATTCCCCCTCTACGAATAACCAAGCCAGTACTGAAAGCACTAGGGCTCTTCAAACACCCCTGGGCAGTGGATGTAAGATAATAACGACACTTAAAGTTTTAAAAAAACAATGGACCCCATTTTATTTTGTGGAACTACAAGTCCCAGCCATTCCAGGGTGCCTTAAATAGTGTGGGCATGCTGATGCTTGTATAGCTACAAGCACTAGCATACCCATGGCAGCCAGGTCATGCTGGCACCTGGAGAACCACAAGTGCCAACATGGCCTGACACCCATGGCTGGCTGCGATCTGTAGTTCCACAATGTAAAATGGTTAAAAAACCACAACACCCTGATTAACACGACCCCAATTTAATAAACATAAAAAAACAATAAATACATAACTTAACCTCTTTAATACCACATCAATTTATTAAAAATAATAAAACCCCAAATACTCACCAAGACGATGTTTTCTTCTTTTGTCAGCAGCTTTTAATCCAAAATTGCTTGTCAAACATGTCCCAAAATATTTGAATTTCAAAATGTCCATACTTGCATTAAATCATCTCATCTTCGGGTCAGATAGACCCCTATATTTTAACATCCATGTTGATTGAAGTGTTCAGATCTTCAGGTCATGGGGACCCCCATATTCATAGTTCCAAAAACGGAACATGCTTGTGAAAAAAATAAACCCTTAACACAAATGAACAAACTTCTGCTTGTACAGTGTACAAGTAGCCAGACGCTAATGAATATAATAGAGCCGCAAGCTCTTTTTGTAGTCTATGGGGATTTCCCATGACAGCGTGGGAATTCAAAGGAGTCTTATAATGTCTGTTACAATTTAAAGTAGGGAGCATATTATTCATTATAACAGATCTACTATAAATATAAAGTATAATAGAGTATAAAGAACTAAAAGCTTTGGTGCAAGAGTGTGTGACCACATTGCACAAACAAAAAGACACAACATTCTCTGCACTCACCAAATATAATTTTTATATTATTCAAGCCGTACTCTGTATAAAAAACAGGGAATGTTAGCTCCACATATTGCAATATATGTTAAGCTGACCAACTCATGCCAAAGTCTACCCTTTGTGGCCAGTCCTACACTGAGCATAAATATAAACATGCATTGCTATGCTATTAATATTAACATGATCATTGCTATGCTTTTATTTAAGTTAAATCTTACTTGACTTAAATCTACATCCCTAGTAATAGCAGTTGGACACCTAGGAAAGTACCCAACATAAGTTGGATAATTTCATGATATTATATAATGAAAATGTAATTTGCCTTCATAAGCTAATTCTAATTAATTAATTAATTTAGAATTAATTAATTCTACATTCAATTTTGAAATTAATAACTTAAACTTGCCTCCAATGGTGTCTCCTCTTATGTTCTGAAAGGCAAGATAGCTCAAACAGGATGCAGTTTGAGCTATCTAGACCAGGCCTATCCAACCTGTGGCCCTTCAGGTGTTGTGAAACTACAAGCCCCAGCATGCTTTGCCGGTAGACAACCAGTTGATAGCTGGAAGGGCATGCTGGGACTTGTAGTTTCACAATACCTGGAGGGCCACAGGTTGGACAGGCCTGATCTAGACCATCAGAAGCAGGTCTAATAAAAACCCTGCCTTTTGATGGCATTTTGTTTCTGGCAATTTTGACATTTAAGCCTCAGCATCTCTATAATAAATATGGAGGTTTGAAGCATTAAACTGCTGGTGATGCACCGTGGTTTAAACCTGCTTAAAAATAGATATTTTTTTTTAGCAAATGTAGATGTGGTAAGGAAGCTGGGAAGCCAGTAGAGTCCTTGGTTGTAGAGACAAAGATATTAACAGCTGGAAGAGAGAGGCTATTTTAGCACTTCATTATCATCGGTTATTTATATAGCGCCACTAATTACGCAGCGCTGTACAGAGAACTCATTCACATCAGTCCCTGCCCCATTGGAGTTTACAGCCTAAATTTCCCTAACATACAAACAGACAGAGACTAGGGTCAATTTAATAGCAACCAATTACCCTACTAGTATGTTTTTTGGAGTATGGGAGGAAACCGAAGCACCTGGAGAAAACCCACACAATCTACACACAGATAAGGCCATGGATTGGAATCGAACTCATGACCCCAGTGCTGTGAGGCAGAAGTGCTAACCACTCAGCCACCATGCTGCACGCAACTGCAACAAACAGTCAAAAAAATAGCTTTTGATAGAGTTCCAGTAGTAAAGTTAAGAAAACAAAGTCTTACTTACCTTGGATACAGTGGAACTGCTAGAGATGGCTCTAAAGGATCCATGATGCTTTTTTTTTCTTCTGTTACCGGTACTGTTAAAGTCAACGGGTATCCAGGTGGTTTCAAGTAACAGTACATCCAGTGTAAGTTGGACTTCATTTTATAACTTGACTCCTAGGGGTAAATGTTTCAAGCTGCAAGTTTCCGGCTCATGTGAAAAGTGGAGATGTTGCCTATAGCAACCAGATCCTAGCAGTCATTTTGCCGAATGTACTAAATAAAAGATAACTAGAATCTGATTGGTTGCTAAAGGCAAAATCTCCACTTTTCAAAGCCGTCGGAAATTCGCAGGTTGAGACATTTGCCTTCTAGAACCTAGACAAAAATAAGTTTCGTTTTTTGTGGAGTTACCCTTTGAAAGGTCACTAAGACCTCACTGTAAACATTGCTTGAAGTTCTTAAGACCATTTTTCCACAAAAGTATTTATGAAAATAAATTGGTTTTTAAAATGGTCTTTTTTTTTCTTTTCTTTTCTCTTCTTTTCTTTTCTTTTCTTTTTTTTTTACTTTCTTTTCTTTTCTTTTCTTTATTTTTCTTTTCTTTCCTTCTTTCTCCCAGCAAGGAGACCATGCTGCTTTGATTCATGCAATTTGATGTGTGTTCTGCCTTTACTAATTCAAATGTTTTGCAAAGCACATATCAAACCCCATAAAAATCTGTCTTTTGCTCAAACCACATTTTAGTAAATCTCTCACAAATGTTTTATAATGTTTATGACAAAGAGGGTTATTTGCCTCACCTCTCCTGCATTGGGACAGGAGAAATCCCAAAGAGTCTGCAGGTACAGGCTACAGACAGGGTTAAATTCCAACTCAGGCTTTCATATGCACTAAGATACACAAGTGCACCACATTGGTATAATCAGTTTATTATTTTCTTTACTGTTTAATTAGTGCTTGGGTGGAGACTAAAAGACTGTTTGTTTTTTTATGGGCATGGTGACCGAAGCCAGTTAGTTGGCCAGTAACTAGACAGAAGATGTATGTCTAGACAGAGACAAGGTCGCAGGGATTTTGAATGGCTACAGATGTCACATTCTATGCTGAACTAACCTCTGTCCTTATCACCCTGACAATAAAATTGCACTTGTGTCAGCTATCCTGGTATAAAGTGTCGTATGACTATCAACCTCATCACATGTTATAATCCACTAACAACTTGAATAGGTGCTTTATTTGTTGTGAAAAATATACTTATCTTTGGCACATTCTGATTAGGGATGTGCACCGGCGACTTTTGAGGTCTCGTGTTTTGTGTTTTGGATCCGGATTTTCGTTATTTTTGAGGTTCGGATTTGTCTCGCAAAACACTTGACGAAAGGTCTCGGTTCGGATTTAAGGTATTGGATTCGGATTTTTTTTGAAAAAAACATAAAAAGTTTAAAAATCAAGTTTTTGGGCTTATTTTCACTCCTAGGCTATTATTAACCTCAATAACATTCAATAACAAGCATTTCCACTAATTTACAGTGTATTCTGAACACCTCACAATATAGTTATTAGTCCAAAACGTTGCAACAAGGTATCTTTCTGGACTGCGTAGAGGAGTGGGTCACCACAATATATATTAAAAACCCTGAACTTTTATGATTCGCACCAATAATTGTACCTGGACTGCGTAGAGGAGTGGGTCACCACAATATATTAAAAACCCTGAACTTTTATGAATCGCACCAATAAATGTACCTGGACTGCGTAGAGGAGTGGGTCACCACAATATATATAATAAGAAAACCATCAACTGGTTTGATTCGCACCAATAAATGTACCTGGACTGCGTAGAGGAGTGGGTCACCACAATATATTAAAAACCCTGAACTTTTATGAATCGCACCAATAAATGTACCTGGACTGCGTAGAGGAGTGGGTCACCACAATATATATAATAAGAAAACCATCAACTTGTTTGATTCGCACCAATAAATGTACCTGGACTGCGTAGAGGAGTGGGTCACCACAATATCTTAAAAACCCTGAACTTTTATGAATCGCACCAATAAATGTACCTGGACTGCGTAGAGGAGTGGGTCACCACAATATATATAATAAGAAAACCATCAACTTGTTTGATTCGCACCAATAAATGTACCTGGACTGCGTAGAGGAGTGGGTCACCACAATATATTAAAAACCCTGAACTTTTATGAATCGCACCAATAAATGTACCTGGACTGCGTAGAGGAGTGGGTCACCACAATATATATAATAAGAAAACCATCAACTGGTTTGATTCGCACCAATAAATGTACCTGGACTGCGTAGAGGAGTGGGTCACCACAATATATTAAAAACCCTGAACTTTTATGAATCGCACCAATAAATGTACCTGGACTGCGTAGAGGAGTGGGTCACCACAATATATATAATAAGAAAACCATCAACTTGTTTGATTCGCACCAATAAATGTACCTGGACTGCGTAGAGGAGTGGGTCACCACAATATCTTAAAAACCCTGAACTTTTATGAATCGCACCAATAAATGTACCTGGACTGCGTAGAGGAGTGGGTCACCACAATATATATAATAAGAAAACCATCAACTTGTTTGATTCGCACCAATAAATGTACCTGGACTGCGTAGAGGAGTGGGTCACCACAATATATTAAAAACCCTGAACTTTTATGAATCGCACCAATAAATGTACCTGGACTGCGTAGAGGAGTGGGTCACCACAATATCTTAAAAACCCTGAACTTTTATGAATCGCACCAATAAATGTACCTGGACTGCGTAGAGGAGTGGGTCACCACAATATATATAATAAGAAAACCATCAACTTGTTTGATTCGCACCAATAAATGTACCTGGACTGCGTAGAGGAGTGGGTCACCACAATATATATAATAAGAAAACCATCAACTTGTTTGATTCGCACCAATAAATGTACCTGGACTGCGTAGAGGAGTGGGCACTGGGCACCACAATAAAATATATAAAAAACCTTCAACAGGTCTGCATTACACTACACATACGGCTGCTCCTCCATCCTCTCCATCATATACATGTTGGAGTTTTAGCATGTGACAACCTCTTGTTTTTGATAATGTCAGTGCATTTTGAATATTTTTCAATTTGCCCCACACCACTGAATGTACTTTATCTATGATACGCATCTATCTATCTTGACTGCGTAGTGTGGTGGCCCCGGTACACAATTTGGTACCGGGGCCACAATAAAATAAATACACCCTCCACGTGTCAGAATTCCACCAAACAAGTATCTGGACTGCGTAGTGGGGTGGCCCCGGTACCCAACTTGATACCGGGGCCACAATAAAATAAATACACCCTCCACGTGTCAGAATTCCACCAAACAAGTATCTGGACTGCGTAGTGGGGTGGCCCCGGTACCCAACTTGATACCGGGGCCACAATAAAATAAATACACCCTCCACGTGTCAGAATTCCACCAAACAAGTATCTGGACTGCGTAGTGGGGTGGCCCCGGTACCCAACTTGATACCGGGGCCACAATAAAATAAATACACCCTCCACGTGTCAGAATTCCACCAAACAAGTATCTGGACTGCGTAGTGGGGTGGCCCCGGTACCCAACTTGATACCGGGGCCACAATACCTCCTCCAAACATGCTACAGACAATTCGTCATTGAGATCCCATTAAGTATGTTAAAGACAGACAGGGTCCAAGTGTTATTAGTTGACTTTGTAAAGAAAAAAACTGTCCCTGTTGCACATAGTCGTGCAATGAAGACTTACTTTTTCATTTAAAGGCACGATCTTTCAAGTGTAGTGTTTGTAAGTCTAAGTCATATTATACTTTTGGTAAAATTGGTTTTTTTGGTTCCTCTTTATGGTAATTAATTAGTAATAGAATTAAAGTAGGAAATAGAATTAAATAGAATTAAAGTAGGAAATAGAGTGGTATAGAGTTGTAGTGTGGTATAGATAGAGTGGTCCACACAATATAATAATAAAACCCTCAACTGGTCTGAATTCCACCAAACAAGTATCTTGACTGCGTAGTGTGGTGGCCCCGGTACACAATTTGGTACCGAGGCCACAATATAATTAAAAAACCCTCCACGTGTCGGAATTCCACCAAACAAGTATCTGGACTGCATAGTGGGGTGGCCCCGGTACCCAATTTGATACCGGGGCCACAATACCTCCTCAAAACATGCTCCAGACAATTCGTCATTGACAGACCCCAGACAGACAGGGTCGTAGTGTTACTGTTTGACTTTGTAAACCCAAAAAAATGTCCCTGTTGCACTTGCACATAGTCGTGCAATCAAGACTGACTTTTTCATTTAAAGGCACGATCTTTCAAGTGTCAGAAAGAGAGAGAAGACACAGGAGAGGAGAGTTGTAGCTGGGGACCTGGGGTGGAAGCTCCCAGGCTCCCCCAGCATTGCCTGGAAGTCTGAGCGTGGTGACTGAGCCAGGGCAAGGAATGTGTGCCCTGGATGAGGGGGAGAACTCCATGCCACTATAGTGAACCCAAGAGAGAGGGGGACACTGCACATGGAAGAGGCCCTGGAGTGAGGGCTGCTACAAGAGGCATGGTAGCTGTAGTGTCAGATCCTGAGGCTGAGAGTACACAGAGTGACGTGTCAGAGCACAGGAGACATTATCCCCGCAGAGGAGGGATGAGCTGCAGTTGAGAGGTCTGCTGTTGAAATAGGACATGCACACTTTAACAAACCAATCATTTCAGCGACAGGGCCTACCAAACAACTTTGACTGAAATGATTGGTTTGTTTGGGCCCCCACACCAAAAAAGCTATTCATCTCTCCCTGTACAGACTAAACAGGCTCTACTGAGGCAAGATGTCGTCCTCATCCTCAACCTCTGATTCCTCTCCCCCTACAGTGTCTACTTCCTCCTCATCACACATTATCAATTCGTCCCCGCTGGACTCCACAACCACAGGTCCCTCTGTAGTATCTGGAGGGCAGTGCTGTACTTCATTGAGGAATTGATTATTCATTTTTATAAACATCATTTTTTCAACGTTGTGAGGAAGCAACCTCCTTCGCCGCTCACTGACCAGGTTCCCCGCTGCACTAAAAACTCTTTCCGAGTACACACTGGAGGGGGGACAACTCAGGTAAAATAGAGCCAGTTTGTACAGGGGCTTCCAAACTGCCTTTTTTTCCTGCCAGTAACAATATGGACTGTCTGACATGTCTACTTGGATGGTGTCAGCAAAGTAATCATCCACAATTTTTTCTATTGTGACAGCATCCAATGCAGCGAGAGTAGACATGTCTGCAATGGTTGGCAGGTCCTTCAGTCCGGACCAGATGTTATCAGCATCCCCGCCAGTGCCTCTTTTGGGAAAACTGAGCTTTTTCCTCGCAGCCATAGATGTGGAAGAAAATGAGGGTGGAGCTGTTGGCATGTCACGGTCCTCTTCAGAGGACAATCTCCTGACCAGCAGGTCTTTGCACCGCTGTAGATTTGTGTCCGCCGGAAACAGAGACACAACATACGCTTTAAACCGAGGATCGAGCACGGTGGCCAGAATGTATTCCTCTGACTTTAAAAGAGTGACCACCCTCGGATCCTGGCAAAGCGTACGAAGGGCTACATCCACAAGAGCTACATGCTTGCTGTAATCGCAATGGCTTACCAGCTCCTCCCTCACTTTCTCCAGCTGCTTCTGCAACAGCCTGATCAGGGGAATGACCTGACTCAAGCTGGCAGTGTCGGAACTGACTTCTCGTGTGGCAAGTTCAAATGGCTGCAGAACCTTGCACAACACGGAAATCAGTCTCCACTGCGCTTGACTCAGGCGCATCCCCACTCCTTTGCCTATGTCGTAGGTGGCTGTGTAGGCCTGAATGGCCTTTTGCTGCTCCTCCATCCTCTGCAGCATATAGAGGGTGGAGTTCCAGCGCGTCACAACCTCTTGTTTGAGGTGATGGCAGGGCAGGTTCAAGCTTTTCTGATGTGCCTCTAGTCTGCGGTAGGCACTGGCTGAATGCCGAAAGTGTCCAGCAATTTTGCGGGCCACCGCAAGCATCTCCTGCACACCCCTGTCACTCTTGAGGTAATGCTGCACCACCAAATTAATGGTGTGGGCAAAACATGGGACGTGCTGGAAATTGCCCATATTTAATGCCCGCACAATGTTACTGGCATTGTCTGACACCACAAATCCCCATGAGAGTCTAAGTGGGGTAAGCCACTGGGAGATAATTTCCCTCATTTTCTCTAATATGTTGGCAGCGTTGTGCCTCTTATTAAAGCCTGTAATGCACAATGTTGCCTGCCTTTGCATGAGCAGCCATTTTGTAGATGCTGCTACTGATGCAGCTGTTGCTGTTGCTGCGGAAGGGGATGCATCTACCCAGTGGGCTGTCACAGTCATATAGTCCTTCGTTTGCCCAGAACCACTTGTCCACATGTCCGTGGTTAAGTGGACAGTGGGTACAACCGCATTTTTAAGAGCACTGAGGACACTTGATCGTACTTCTCTGTACATTTTTGGTATCGCCTGCCTAGTGAAGTGGAATCTCGAGGGGATTTGGTACCGGGGACACAATACCTCCATCAACCCTCTAAATCCCACTCCACTGATGGCGGACACCGGGCGCACGTCTAACACCAACATTGCAGTTACAGCCGCAGTTATACGCTTTGCAATAGGGTGACTACTATCGTATTTGGTGGTCATGGCAAACGACTGTTGGACGGTCAATTGTTTGGTGAAAGACTTAGCGGTCTTACGACTTCCCCTCTGGGAAGATGACCGACTAACAGCAGCAACAGCAGCAGTGGCAGTAGTAGGCGTACCGCTGCAGGATTCCTCGGATGAATCCCGTATTGAGGAGGACTCAGTCTGGCTGGTGACTTGGGCTGCAGGACTGAATCTGATGGAGATTGTGGAGGAAGTTGACGAGGAGGGTGTTGCTGGTGTGTATCCAACTGGACCACGGGATTTAGGTGTCCCTGTACCGATGAGGGTCCTAGCCCCAGTTCCTGAACTAACCACTGAACTATGAAGGTTATTCAGGTGACGTATAAGGGAGGATGTTCCTAGGTGGGCAAGATCCTTACCCCTGCTTATTTGAGCTTTACATAAGCTACATATTGCCATACATTGGTTGTCTGGATTTGGATAAAAATAACTCCAGACCGAAGAGGTGCATTTTTTGGTCTTCTGACCAGGCATGACGATGGGCTTTTTCATCCCATGGACATCAGCTGTTTCCCCCCCTGGTGCCTCATTTACAATAACCACATCACCATCCTCATCATCAAGTTCCTCCACAGCGCCAGCTACATCATCAATAGCCTCCTCCCGAGCCACCTCTTCCCGTACAGTGATGGGAAGGTCAGGCTTGACAACCACCAACACGCTTGGACTCGCCTTGGGGATTTGTGATAATTTCTCTTTAGAAGGCAGAGTTGTTTGCTGTTTTGTTGCTGACAGCATAACTCTCTTCAATTTTTTGTAGGGGGGGGGAGGAGGAGGAGGGCTAAGATCCGTGGGTGAAGCTGAACCACTAGTCATGAACACGGGCCAGGGCCTAAGCCGTTCCTTGCCACTCCGTGTCGTAAATGGCATATTGTCAACTTTACGTTTCTCCTCAGATGATTTTAAGTTTCTCTTTTTGCTACTTTTTCTTAACTTGGGCTTTTTGGATTTTACATGCCCGGTACTACGAGATTGGGCATCGGGCTTGGAAGACGACGTTGATGGCATTTCATCGTCTATGTCATGACTAGTGGCAGCAGCTTCAGCATTAGGAGGAAGTGGGTCTTGATCTTTCCCTACTTTATCCTCCAAATTTTTGGTCTCCATTATATGTAGCACAAGATACTGCAGAATGTGTGAACTTGGTAATATTGCAGTACCAATGGACTTATAATGCTGGATTGGTTTTGCAAATTTGGTTATAATTATTATATATATTTTTTTTTTTTTAAATTTTTTATTTTTTTTTACTTTTTTTTTATTTTTTACAAACTTGGGAATAATGGGGAAATAACTATGCCCTTAGAAGCACAGAGCACAGGACACAGCACCACTGGACTGAACAGGACACGGCACAGGACCCAGCAGCACTACGGAACTCAGCAGGACAGAGCACAGGACACAGCACCACTGGACTGATACTGCAGAATGTGTAAACTTTGTAATATTGCAGTACCACTGGACTTTTACTGCTGAATGTGTGAACTTGGTAATATTGCAGTACCAATGGACTTATAATGCTGGATTGGTTTTGCAAATTTGGTTATAATTATTATATATATTTTTTTTTTTTTTAATTTTTTATTTTTTTTTACTTTTTTTTTATTTTTTACAAACTTGGGAATAATGGGGAAATAACTATGCCCTTAGAAGCACAGAGCACAGGACACAGCACCACTGGACTGAACAGGACACGGCACAGGACCCAGCAGCACTACGGAACTCAGCAGGACAGAGCACAGGACACAGCACCACTGGACTGATACTGCAGAATGTGTAAACTTTGTAATATTGCAGTACCACTGGACTTTTACTGCTGAATGTGTGAACTTGGTAATATTGCAGTACCAATGGACTTATAATGCTGGATTGGTTTTGCAAATTTGGTTATAATTATTATATATTTTTTTTTTTTTTTAATTTTTTTATTTTTTTTTACTTTTTTTTTATTTTTTACAAACTTGGGAATAATGGGGAAATAACTATGCCCTTAGAAGCACAGAGCACAGGACACAGCACCACTGGACTGAACAGGACACGGCACAGGACCCAGCAGCACTACGGAACTCAGCAGGACAGAGCACAGGACACAGCACCACTGGACTGATACTGCAGAATGTGTAAACTTTGTAATATTGCAGTACCACTGGACTTTTACTGCTGAATGTGTGAACTTGGTAATATTGCAGTACCAATGGGCTTATACTGCAGGATTGGTTGTGAAAATTTTGTGGTAATTAAAAAATATTAAAGTAGTTTTTGGTATTTTATAAAAAAAACTTTTTTTTATTTTTTTAAACACAGGGGAATATTGGGGAAATAACTATGCCCTTAGAAGCACAGAGCACAGGACACAGCACCACTGGACTGAACAGGACACAGCACAGGACCCAGCAGCACCACTGACCTCAGAAGGACAGAGCACAGCACACAGCACCACTGGACTGATACTGCAGAACACAGCACAGCACAGCACAGCACAGCACTAAACAGCACAGCACTAAACAGCACAGAACTAAACAGCACAGAACTAAACAGCACAGAGGACCACCTAACACACCCTCCCTCTACCCTGATCAATGCCCGAGTGAAGATGGCGGCGACTAGCGGGGAATTTATAGGATCCGAGTATCGCGAGATCCGACAACGGGATTATGAGTCAGAGCCTCAGTTTCACTTTTGAATTTGGCGCCAATACCCGGATCTGTCTCGGATCCGACTCGGATCCGCAACGTTCGGGTGGGCTCGGATTTCAGAAATCCGAGCGCGCTCATCCCTAATTCTGATGTCAGCTGCCACATTAACACCTCCTTCAACATTACTCACTTCTCCAACTCCAATCTCAGCCGTACGGGGATTTAGGAAGATGTTGGTAGTATGGCTTCCTATCTGCTCATCAGCTTACTGTCCATCTGCTTCAGTTAAAGCTGTAATTGATGCCGAGCAGATCATTAATGTTAGCTCAGTCTATCTGAATGAATGTCAGATTCAATGTTAGTCTGTGTCAATGTCAGTATGTGAATGTCAATAGCAGTCTATGTTAGTATCACTCTGTTTTTCTGTGTATATATTTTATTATGCATGTTTTTTATATTCTACTACACGCAAGTATTATAAGAAACAATGCATTCACTACTATGAAATATAAGAAGTCACCTTGTAATGCTGTGACCTATATAAAAACAAATGGCTTGCTATCTCATGCTGGTGTTGAACCTGGAATCATTCACTCCAGTGGGTATTCCAATAATGCTAATGGAAATAATGAACTCGTTCCTGTATATTATAATTCTAGAAGAAGTCACCACACATTATCTCTTATAATATATGAATTTCAATTTGAAAAAACATGGACACATCCACAGATTCGCCTCTTAGGAGGTGTATCACTTGCTAGTGCAATGATAGTGCTGCTAATAGTCATTATTGCATATCCAGTTGCTTCTGATTGGCCGATTGATTTTTGACCACTTCAGGTGATAGTACTTTTTATTATTGTTTACTTATATAGCGCCACCATATTACTCAACACTGTACCAATAATATTTTTAAGCTTTCATATCAGGCAAAATAATTAGTATGCCAGTTACATTATATCAAACTGCAAATGTCTTTGCATTACATAACCCACTGAGTGCTAAGGATGAGTGGGACTCTAGTCTACATGACCCCCTAGTGCAAGTCCTACTTGTCCTCTGCCTTCAAGGGATTAATAAAGCCTACAGGTCCAGGGTTAAATGCAGGATTTGTAGAGGGGAGTTTCCACACCATGTCGCCAGTGGGCGTGACCAGCATGCATGGGGGCGTAGCTATAATATTAGACAGTGCTTGGCTGCTCTCCAACTGTTCCTATCCCCATAATATACATGGGCAAAGCTGCGTGGACTACTTTTAGGTGCACACAGCTCTCCCTTTTCAAGCAGAGCTGTTTGAAGCGGGTGCAGGGTCCAGCCACCTTAGTTATACATTGCCTCAGGCTTGTAGGGGGGTTTTCAGGCACTAGAGGCCCCCCCCTCGGTTTGCCTATGAGGTCACGTCCCACCATGATTCATTGGCTTTCTGATTCTGCTGGAGGGAAAGGAATCTTTCCTTCATTAGAAACGTGTTGGGCGTGCATGGCAACGCCACAGCGCACAGTCTATTAAAGTTAATGGGAAATGCCAGGGATAGGGGGTAACTATCTCCCTATCCCTGACACCTACAAAGCTGTGTCAATTACCCCTAATTATTTATTGTCTACTGACCAGCAGGCATCAAATACATCTATGATGAGCCCAAAAGTGCTCAGCGCATAGTTCAGAAAAGCTTCAGAGGTAAAGGGGTTAATTGACATTCCCATTAGGACTATTTCAGCCGAGAAGATTCCCATAACCTCTAAATGAGCCCTGACGTTATTGCATTTTAAATATCAACACATTTTAAGTTATGCAAAGTTAAAGAAAGTATACACAGAGAAGACTAAAAGTAAAGGAAAAAGAAGCAATTTGAAGTATGTGAAAATAAATTTTAAGGACTTAGCAAAAAATAAAATAAAATAAAAGCACATATGAGCAAGCTTTATAAACCTTGTTCCATTAGCGACATGCAGTAGATATTGAATTGATAATTTAATCAATCATTTAATAAATTTATTAAAATTGCATTACCTGTGTTAATACAGGGTGATCCATAAGTGGGAAACACACTTTTAAAATGGAAATGAGTAAGGAAATAGTAGTCCATGGTCTCTAAACATATGATCTGGGTGTGGTGGAAAACTTTTTAGAGTGTTTAGCTAGTATAGCAGCCACCTTAAAGTCGGCCATCTTGGATGCAACTTTGAAAAACAATGGTGTTCTTTGTTTTAATGTGACTTTATTCATTCTCGAGTTTTTCGCTGAGTTTTCGTTTGCAGGCAGGGACATTAGTGACAATCGCACTAACAGAAGAATGTGTTGAGATTGTCTTGATATCTGGAGAATGAAGCACACGTGCTACAGTAAATGATTTCAACCAACATCACCCAATAGGCCACCCATTAGTCACAGTTGCAGAAAAAGTTTTTCTTACTAAATTTCTGCATCTGTTTGATATGTCACATGACGACCTTCCCATGCATCCAAGATGTCTGACTTCAAGATGGCTGCCATACTGGCCACATACCCTGAGAAGTTTTCCAACACACCCAGATCATATGTGTAGACACTGGATTAATATTTCCTTACTCATTTCCGTTTTAAAAGGGTGTTTTCACACTTAAGGACCATCTGGTATTTATAATTAAAATACATTATAACCCTTGACCTGCTTAATTCTGAACTGGATAGTCTAAGAGAGAGATCTGGACTGGATGTTGTCCTCTCCTCTACAAATCCCAGCCACACTGAGTTCCGGTCTTAGCGAGCTGGATCCTGGAAAGGACAAGGATGCCGCCCTCTTAGGCTACAGATGTAATGGGAAGGAGTAATCACATGTAGAGTTAATTTTAATCAAGGCTTCAAACCTCAGCTTTATCCCTGTTAGTCATTTCTATAGCATGTAGCAGCAAGACTGTCATACAAACGTTCTTTATAAATGCTGCCACCTAAATTTTACTAACACCCCTTTTAAGTATAAAAGAAGAATTGTGCCCAGTTGAAACATAGCATCATTAAAGTGATGTGTTGATGCAATCAATTTTGCATGGAAACATTGTAGAAATTAAACTGATGCATCAGAGGACAGTAAATTGGTCGTTTAACACTTAACTTTAAATTCATTAGCATATAAAAGTTGCATATTGCCTGGTGATCGCAGTTTATCTGTATCCATTTCTACTTTTGTTTTTCATCTAGTAAATACCTCTTTGTTAGTGACTAATTAATTCGGACAAGCAGCCATGTAGCAGACCTGGATGAAGCAATAAGCAGAACCACATGCCAATTGGCACTTGCTAAAATCTCTTGAAAGGTCAGGATGCACATAATTAAACTGTACTATTAGATGAAAAGAAAGAAATTCATTGCACTGAACAAGTTCATTATGACTTTTTTTTTTGTTTTAGAAATCAAACTTTTTAATTATACTGCTCTCAAGCTTCCTCATTTGCAATATTACTTAAAAGAGAAGAAACCGTTAGAAAGGAACTTTTTTAGTCTATCGTAGCCGTCTTTTGCTTTACTCTGTTGCCTGGCAATAAAATGATCGGAACAGTTCTAGACTACAATAAGGTATCTGTAGAATGAATAGGATGCATTTTCTTTAAAGTTGTATTTATATAATCAAATAATAAATATAATTATATATATATATATATATATATATATATATATAATAAAATAATAATCTATATCAACTACAATACTACTATGTACTATACTGCTATTAACTCTAAACTGTAAAAATATCTTCTCCTTTATGGCAGATATTTTCAGTGGCTCAGTGCATTTCGTAGGTTGCCCTTGCTTAAGCCTTGAGCACACCTTTCACTTTTTAAACCCATTGACTGTTCCGAAAATTCACTTCCGAGTGAGTTGTGTTCTGAATTTGGACCACAAGTAACCCGCCAGTTTTTTTATGAAACAGAGACAATGTGAGCAGAAGAGCACAGAATTAAGAAGAATACTAAGAAGCAATCAAATCTTTTTTGCAACATAGTTTGGCAACTTGGATGTAGGAACTTGATTTCATATAAAAATGTATTGCATCAACCATATGATATATCATTGCAATTTCAATAGCCGTTATTTGCATAGTTAGCCTGGGCTAGCTAGCATTCTTTGTGGGATGCCCACCTTCCTCCCACACTCCAAAAACATACTGTTAGGTTAATTGGCTGGTTATAAATTGACCTGTGTGTCTGTCTATGTGTGTGTGTGTGTGTGTGTGTGTGTGTCTGTCTCTGTCTGTCTACCTCTGTTTGTCTGTCTGTCTGTGTGTGTATATGTTAGGGAATTTAGACTGTAAGCCCCAATGGGGCAGGGACTGATGTGAGTGAGTTCTATATACAGCGCTGCGGAATTAGTGGCGCTATATAAATGAATGGTAATAATAATAATAATAATAATAATAATATGGGTTGTCATGTTACCAAATACTGGGCCAGCCAGGACATCTGGTTGCTTGAAAGCAAAAATTCCCACACATTTTAGTGTGACTTGGTGACTTGTGTGTCTAACTTAGACCCCACAGAAGGGACAATTATTCCCCCAGCAAAGAAGAACCCATGCTTATTATACAATGTCAGACCTGTTCATGTATTTAGGCCCTGCTCTTATGATCCTGGACCATATAGTATAATTTTATGCCTCGCTCTAGTTAAAATATGAGGTTTTGTATTGTACACGTTAATAGGGGAAGGAGTTTCATTGCATTTCTTCAATATTTAAACAGAAATCCAGTTTTTCGCTTGTTCTTTGCTTAAGTCCTCTTATTCCACATCACACGTTGTCATGGAGACCATCAACTGTCCCTCACTCTCTACGTTCTGGTCATTTGCTGTGTTCTCTGCTGCTATTCTTTCCTGTGAACTCACTTTTACATCTTTACGCACTACCAACGTGCCCTGCTGTGTCCTCTAGGAGTTCTTATTATTCTATTTGTTGCTCATCAGTCCTCTACACAAACTGCTATGAGACACTGAGTACCTTCTGCTATTGATAGTTACTCTTCGGTGCATTCTGATTATAGTTGAAAAGATAGTGGAAATCAGAGAGAATATTTTTTCCTGGACTATCTTGTTCATCATAATAAACTTATCTCACATCACCAGACATTACTTGTCCTTCCTCCTTCAGTCATTTATCCACTGGTGTAGTGGTGGGATTCAGCTGGTTCTCACTGGTTCGCCAGAACCGGTACCTAATTTTCAGGTCAGTTCAGCCAACCGATGGCTCCAGACTGAGTCCACCCTCTTCGATGGTGGTTGGAGCAGGGTCCTTTAAACAAAAAAAATACTCACCTGTTCGTGGTGTCGGCACTCCTCCTCCCTGCTCCGTCCGCACTGAATGTGGAGCGAGACGCCATCACGCCCGACATTCAGCGAGGAGCGCACAGAGAGGAGTCAGCAAGCAAGAAGACAGAAGACAAGAAGAGAAGAAAAGAGAAGAAATAAACCAATAGAAAAGGTAAGTGAAGGAACAGGGGGAGCAAAAGCAGCATGGTACAGTGTGAAGAGGGGCAAAAGCAGCATGGCAGAGTGTGAAGAGGGACAAAAGCAGCATGGCACAGTGTGAAGAGGGGCAAAAGCAGCATGGCAGAGTGTGAAGAGGGGCAAAAGCAGCATGGCACAGTGTGAAGAGGGGCAAAAGCAGCATGGCACAGTGTGAAGAGGGGCAAAAGCAGCATGGCAGAGTGTGAAGAGGGACAAAAGCAGCATGGCACAGTGTGAAGAGGGGCAAAAGCAGCATGGCACAGTGTGAAGAGGGACAAAAGCAGTATGGCACAGTGTGAAGAGGGGCAAAAGCAGCATGGCACAGTGTGAAGAGGGGGCAAAAGCAGCATGGCACAGTGTGAAGAGGGAGGTAAAAGCAGCATGGCACAGTGTGAAGAGGGGCAAAAGCAGCATGGCACAGTGTGAAGAGGGACAAGAGCAGCATGGCACAGTGTGAAGAGGGGCAAAAGCAGCATGGCACAGTGTGAAGAGGGACAAGAGCAGCATGGCACAGTGTGAAGAGGGGCAAAAGCAGCATGGCACAGTGTGAAGGGGGTAAAAGCAGCATGGCACAGTGTGAAGAGGGACAAGAGCAGCATGGCACATTGTGAAGAGGGGCAAAAGCAGCATGGCACAGTGTGAAGAGGGAGGTAAAAGCAGCATGGCACAGTGTGAAGAGGGACAAAAGCAGCATGGCACAGTGTGAAGAGGGACAAGAGCAGCATGGCACAGTGTGAAGAGGGGCAAAAGCAGCATGGCACAGTGTGAAGGGGGGTAAAAGCAGCATGGCACAGTGTGAAGGAGGGAAAAAGCAGCATGGCAGAGTAAAGGGGGGTGAAAGCAGCATGGCACAGTGTGAAGGGGGGTAAAAGCAGCATGGCAGAGTGTGAAGGGGGGTAAAAGCAGCATGGCAGAGTGTGAAGGGGGGTAAAAGCAGCATGGCACAGTGTGAAGGGGGGTAAAAGCAGCATGGCACAAAATCTTTCTTATAATCTAGTTTTGTGTACCTCTTTTATTGTTCTTATTTGAGTATTAAATGCATGAAATATTAAACTACCTTTCGGTATATCTTTTTGTTCACTTAAAATGGTCATTAGAGCAGAGAACCGGTTGTTAATTTATTTGAATCCCCCCACTGCCTTGGTGTGAAGTTGACATTAGCAGGGAGGTGTGATACTAGTGATACTAGTGATACTAGTGATAATAGTGATAATAGTGATAATAGTGCTCACCACTTAAAGGACACCTCAGAGTTAAAATTTGCAATGCAATATCTGATATACGTTGTCTTATCTCATTATGATTCAGCATTACGCTTATTAGCAACAGGAATGAGAAGAATACAATAACAAACTTACCTGCATGTAAAAACTAAAGATTATTTATGTCTTTGGGAAATAACGTAACTGAAAGAAATTCTTCGCTTCATCTTATAAGCTCCAAGGCTGACACTTTGGAGTGATTTTCTTCTTACCGGGAAGCTTTAAGGGGAGATTAAAAAGCTGTCCTGGGTATACACATTGTTAGATCCAGGGCTCTGTATAAATACTGGATCTAAATAAGGAACTTGCATACTGGATAAGGATGGGAAAAGGCTGCAAGCAACACACTGATAGAAAAATAAACCTAGACGCAAGAAAGTAAGTTCAGTCATGGAGTACAAACATTATGTGTTGTAAACTATCTCCTCGAGACTGCTTAAGAATTAAATGAAAACTTTACTTTTTAATTTAACTGCCAATCAAAAACTGCATTAACATACTCCAACATGACACATGGCACGTTATCATTTAACTGTTTGTACCGTTTATGTATTACTACGTCACATTGTACAACAATAACACAACATCCTTCATTGCGTAATACTGTTTGTTTATAATATTACCAGCACAGTCCGCTTTGGAAAATCTTACCACACACGGATATGTTTGCTGCTTCGCGACATCGCTAATTTATTCACTGCACAAAGAGGTGAGCTGGGAAATGTAAAGAGTGCTTATGTATAATGCACCCATCACAGCAAGAGATTATCAGTGTATAAATAGGGGGAAGGTCATAAGAACGTATGAAAAAGTTAAATGACAATATATTGTTTTATTTATTTTATTTGTTGCTATATTTAGTTCCCGTTTATAGAGCAATGTCGGGTGTAGTACCAATTAAAATTTCAGCCGTTATAGACTGTACAATATAAATTGAAATGGACAAAGCCAGTTTGGGGTTAGTCTGTGTATGACACCCTACCCTTATTGAGAAATTGCCAAAACAGCAGCCTTTCAAGACTGTACGTGATATAGAAATGCCCCAAAGTCCCTTTCCTATTTGGGGGTAGATTGCACCCTACACTTATACTTATACTGATACTTATTTTTTTGGGGTGTGTTTTTTTTCCCTGATTTAAAAAGACTATGTACTTTTACATAGGCTTTACCAAATGACGTACAGGGAAGACTACCATCAGGACTGGTGCCAGCACCTGCTTGCTGATCCTGCTCATATGTGGACTGCTTTGAATCCATTTTAATGAGCCCTTGTATTGCGAAAAATTGTATAGATACTGCTGCTAAATATGACTTTTGGCAGCCAGAAAAATAATTGTTTCACACTTGGGAATATGGGACACCACAAAGCACTTGTAGTGCAAAATATTGAAAAAAAAAAAGCCTCCTCTATCCTCCTCTAACAATTGCTAATAGAATTGATATCAGAATTGCAATAATAATTGAAAGAATAAGGTATAAAATTATTGCTCTGTCCCTGCTCTAATACAGCCTGTGACCTAACCCTGCTCTCTCCCTCTGCCAAATGGCGATGGATTGCGGGGGAGGCTGGTATTTATGCAGTTCAAATATCGCGAGAACCGAGCCCCAAGATCACAATGACGTTTTGCCTCGAATACGATTCCGAACGGGTGGGAGAGTACCGAGCCTGCTCGGCTCGGTACTCGGATAGGCAAAGTTCGGGCGGGTTCGGATCTCGGGGAACCGAGCCCACCCATCTCTAGTGATAATGTCATTTTGCACAGTCGGCAACATAGTGAGTCGTCCCATGAAGACATCTGCATCCTGGTAAGTAGGTTTTTTTTCAGGTCGCTCTACTATGCATTCGGTGTCCTCTTGTCGTCTTCTTCTTTGTCAGGGTAGTCAGTACCGTTAAACTGACTACCACCGAGCAATGTCATCAAGTAGCAGTCTGTTCATAGCACAGCTATAGTGATTTCTAGGGTAATAAGCAAAAATCAGGACCCTTAGTGGCAACTATCACATCCCAAATGAACCCAGTTTAATGCAGACTTGGTTCTGCCTTACACATGGTTGGAAATGATGATAATGGGATCATGTTCATTCTCCCAGGGTATTATGACACAGATTAATAAGAAGTAAATAACTTAAACACTGACACTAGGGGTTATATAGTGTACAGGAGTCACGTGTAATCTCGGGACCAAATGCAGCCGATGGGTTTGTGATCTCATGGATCCCCCACCCTGGATATATTGGCCTTAGTTATTAAGGAGAGCAAAGCATAAAAAAAGGAGTAACTTTGCACCTGAGCAAAACCATGTTGTATTGGAGGGGGAGGTAAATTTAAAATGACAGATTTATAGTTGGGGTAGGACATGTCCTAGGTCAACTTTAAATTTCAGTGTAAAAATAAAGCTATCAAGTATTTGTGTGCTAGATGAAAAAAACATGGTTTGTCCCGGAGAACATTTACTCGTTTTTTTGCCTTAATGACTCAGCCACAATGTGCTCGCAGCTTTTTGCACTGTCACATAGACATATCTGAATTTATCCACACTCAACAATACCATCGATCCACCATAGGACATAAAAAGTATTGACTCTCGCTGTGGCTTAATCAACTGTTTATTAAGACTGCTACATTCTCTACTTTTTGAGCCAGTATTAACAACTTATTTGCACATATATGGACAGACTGTGATTTTTCTTGTCTACAAACTTTTGTAGTGTGTAACTGTCTTACCTGTATATGTCAGGCAGGAGCGGGCTGGGCCGGGGGCAGGGGGGGCATCGGTCCCCCGGGCCGCTCAGATGGACCGCTGCTCGGGCCGGCCGCCCTCCCTCCCCTGTGGATGCAATATTACTTCAATATTGCATCCACGGCCCCCAATGTGTCCGCGTCAGCGCACAGGCGGTCGCATCACATGACAGGCGGTGCGGCCGGGTCATTGATGATGCGGCCGCATCACGTGTCATGTGATGTGGCCGCCTGTGCACCCCCACGGCCGCATGTTGCCAGTCCGCTACCTGATGTGAGGCCATACTGCTTAGCTTGATAGTGTCTGCATGCATTTTACCCATCCTGGTTCCATATTTCTATCCTTCTGTACAGAGCAGGTATTCATACATTTCTTTCTTTTGTCTACATTTTATTATTTATTCATTTTTTTTAATAGTACCTTTCATTATCTCTCTGTGTGGGATTATAGATTTCATATATACAGATCCTCCTGATCGTACCGCCTTGGAGTTTCTCTTCCTCATTAAAATTATATGACCTTTGCCTTTAGTGTTAGAATATGTGTTAAAGTTTTCTAACACTGTATGGATGCCCTTGGTATCCAAAGCTATTTTATAGAATGTTAACACAAACCATTATAAAAATAAAAATAAAAAAGTAAGCACACACAGATACAGTTATATACTCCATTTAGAACACTACACACACATAGGTTTAACTGTTAATAAGAACACATGTTTGGTATTCCTATAATGTTCACAAGCAGCAGCATAAAATATTGGGTATGTTTTGTGGGTTGAATGAATTGTGCAGAAATTGCTAGTAAAATGGAGATCATTTATTTTGCTCATTATTCTCTATATATTGCCCAAAAGAAAGACCCCCCCCCCCCCAAAAAAAATAAAAAAATAAAATAAAATTCACTTGGGTCAAGAAAAGATATGTAATCCTGGTGAAATCAACATGCCAAATAGTGAAAATGAGCCGGAAAGGGTTAAACAAATATTTGTCATTTTAATTTATTCAGCTTTGTTTCTTTCTACCACATTGTAAACATTTTAAACTGCATGTTTTTTTCACAAAACCTCATTCCTTATGAGTAAATGTTTCGATTCAGTTCCGTGTGATTGGAATCCTCCAAAAATCCAGTCTGATGAATTGTGAACCGTGACAATTTGTTCCTCTCGTTGATGTGAACTGGAAATTGCAGTAATGGGAGCAGGCGGGCAGGGTGCTGTGATTTGTAGGTAAATGGCATGTGGGTGAATTGTTACCTTATGTGTCTGTGGTGCCTCTGGGTATTCATTCCTGCCGTACCAATCTTCTATTCCAGCTCTGCAGTACTCCTGTACTTACCAGTGTGCAAAGTGTATAGCCTAAGTCTATCCAGTCACGTCAACTTTGTGTCAGTCAAACTTTTAAAAAGCCAGGTATACCTGTAGCCATAGAAACCCGTGGGATTTTTCGGCTAAAAGAAAAGCATGCCTCAATGTGACACCTCAGTATGACAGCATATTAATGTATGAAGCAGAGACAGGTGAATCAACACATTGTCACATGTCTATAGTGTTCTAAAAGGAACTCTCAGACCCGCTGGCACTCATTTTTCCTGGAGTGTTCTAAGGAAGAGTATCTGTGAATGCTGCTGCTGCAGTTCTTGTGATTGTGACTGTGACTTTTGACATGAGCTGTGACTTACCAGTGGCTCCTGACGATTCTAAAATTCACACCGTTAAATTGTCTAATAATTTATTCTAAAAATGGGAAGTCAATAAATATATTAGCTTCTCTGGGATTCTATAAGTTATAAATAAGGATGCCAATACTCTTACAGTAAACCTTATATAAAAGATTTCTTTTGATTGAACACGCAAATGTAACAAACACGCTATTACAATTAAAGAGCTTAAGGTCCTTTGTTGCACAGAATTTATCTGCAATGAAATAAAAAAAAGTAATTTTTCCTGTGACTTTAACAGGTTAAGTTCTTTCGCTACTAATGAAGAGATTTACTAAAATGTTTTTTTGTTTTGTTTTTTTGGTTCTTTTTGCGAAAACAAATTTTTGGGTGGTTTTATGTGTGGTTTGTAAACTTCGATATTTACTAAAGGCAAACCGCTTATCACACCGCAAGTTTTCTAAATGTCAGTTTTTAAAGCGCAATCCTGATTATTATTTACATGGAAAGAATGGAAGAAGCTGCAGTTTGCAAAACCACTCACAAAACCCTAGAAATAAGGAAAACACTTTAAATCTGGTTAGACAAGATTGCATGGCGTTTCAGCTATCTGGCCTTTCAGAACAGACGGGAGATCCCATTGGCTTATTGATTATGGGGGCAATATTTAATTATTAAGAAGGCAAAATAAATTCATACTTTTATTAAAGGGAAAATATAATTTTATGCTTTTATTAAAATGACACTATTAATATATAATTTTCTGAAGGAGGTATTATTAATATATTATTTTATTACGGGTGCAATAATATTTGATTTATAATAAAGAAAATAATAATATACACTACAATTGTCAGCTTGCAATTGCACCGATTTTTACTGCCACAAGTGAACAAGTATTACGTTAATTGTATTAGGTGCGTTTGACTAGAGTCATACAACAATATAATATACACTGACAAGCAGGTGAGAAAGTGGGCGGGGTTATAGCTAATTGTAACCAGTCAGAGCATTAGAATGTTCACAGAAGCTCAGAGTATTTAATCTCAGCCAATTCCTGTATGTTTATGTGTAGGAAAGTAATCCAACAATCCAAATATCAACAGCAGCACAGAGTAGTGATGTGAGGCTAACACACCTATATGGAATACTGTTCATACATAAAAACTTTTTAAATTTAGAGCTATTAGGTTTTGGCAAATATATCCCCTTTCCAATATCTAACCATTTGTCAGATGGACCCTCTAGCAGAGTGCATCTAATGAGTACCTTACTTTCTGATTTTCCAGCTTAGCTTGTCCTGTGACACATATTAGACAATTCTAATTAACTAAATTTGTACAACTTAATATATTTTGTCATCTCCTAAACACAAAATCCAACCACTGCAGAAGTGATTTTCTATCAATTGAAATATATGTAAAATCACACACAGAAGCTAATTTATGAAGCATAAAACAACTGCTCCAAATTTTCTCCCTCTCCACACTTGTAGGTTGTGGAGGAATTTCCAAGAGCTGACAATAGACGTGTACTTTTTAGTGTGCTGAGCAAACCAGCCAGAGGGATCACCTGAAAAAGGTGCACTTTATAAATGACCTCCACAATATGTCAGTATATGATGCATGTGATTGAATTCACTATATTAAAAGTGTAAAATAACTTATAAACTTCTCTTCCCTGAACATTTGTATCAAGAATAGCATTAATAACTTAAATTTCTCTCCAAATATATTGTATAGCAGGCGCAGCAAATTAACATCGTGAACCATTTTTTATGTTTAGAAAAGCTAAGTAGGCAACAATTGTCTTGAAAAGATATTACGCCTTGATAATTTACTGCCATTCTCAAATAATTACATTAATTTATTTATTCTAAAGCCAGTGTATTCACTATTTCTCTAAGATGTGCTTAGAACAAAAGTTATATTAGAAATTAGTTTTTGAAAGTAAATAACAGACACTGTAACAAATTATGCGTAGAATATTTTGCTTAGCAAATGATTAGGGATGGAAACCATACAAGTTTATTGGAGAATTTTCATCAAGTTACTTAATAGATCACGTTTTCATTAGATTTTATTTTTGCTTGTCATGTTCCTTCTCCTTCAATATGCTGAGTAATATGGTCTTAGAGTAAGCAGAGGTCACTGTGTGATGTATTAGCTTTACACCAAGGAGCTAAGAGACCCCAAGTCAAATTTTTTATGATAAGATTTTAATTTGTTATTGCCCCACAGAATTTTCATACAGATGTAGAGTAAATATTATCAGACCCCCAATTGATGTCCTGCTTGCAACTTGGAAAGATGTGCATGTTCCCCAGCCAAATCAGGTCTAAAAGTCTATACAGCACTTCAAGACGACTTAAGATAATGGTGGAATTCCCAATGAAGGGGCCACCACCTGGGTGTTACTATAAATTAGAGGGGCAATATGCTCTGGTGTGTATATATATGTGTGTATATGTGTATATATATATATATATATATATATATATATATATATATGTGTGTATATATATATATATATATATATATATATATATATATATATATATATATTATGTGTATGTGTGTATGTATATACCTATATATATATATATATATATATATATATATATATATATATATATAGGTATATACATACACACATACACATAATATATATATATATATATGTGTGTGTGCGTGTATGTATATAGATATATATTATATATGTGCGTGTGTGTATATATATATATACACACACACACGCACACACACACACGCACACACACACTCCCTAACAAGAAACAGGCATATTGTTATATTCTTTTTCTCCAATTTGTCTCTTACTGTCCTTTTATCTTATTTTATCTCAACTGTATGTACAGTACAATACTGATTTCAAAGGATCTTGTAGAGCTCTGTTATTGTCTTTATAGATTTTCATGAAATTTTAATGTACACATAAAAACAGTGGGTGGCATTAACTAGGACAGTTGTCACTGTATGAAACAACTCACCCCACGTATAAGTAGTGTATTACATAACAGATGCACATATATACAACATGAAGAATGTCTTCTAATATATATTCAATTTACTGTCTGGTGTGTCCCTTCAGTGCTTTCTTGAGTTAGACTTACTATAGAGTTATTTTTCTGAAAGGTGCAATTTTACATTGTCAATGGCACCTTACAGAAGCTCCATGCTGCAATTATATCAGTTTTGGGTGGAGTCCCATAATCTAAACATTAATGCAATATATTATAGAGAAGATCTACTCAAGTATAAGGAAGGAAAAAATGAATTTGGGGAGACCATCTGTTCTTCCATTTATCACTCAATTTTCAGAATCGGCGAAAGACATTAAAACTATTATAAAGAAGCATTGGCATCTCTTGAAAAAAGATGAAACTCTATCCAAAGTTCTCCCAACTAACCCGACTATCCTATTTAGGAAGGCACCAAACCTTAAACAAAAGATGGTTACAAGCCATCTACCCAAGACAGAGAAGAACACTTCCAATTGGCTAAGGGAGGCCAAACAAAGAAATGGATTTTTCCCATTGTCTTAATTGCAAAGCATGCAGTATTACGAAACCTGAGGGAACTAAAGGGATAGTTGAATTTACATCACAGGCTTCATCCAAATCCTTTTGCATAAAAGAACATATCTCATGTAACTCTGTGGGAGTAATTTACCTAATTACTTGCCCATGTGGCCTACAGTATGTAGGTAGAACTTTTAGGAAACTGAAAACAAGGATCAACGAACATGTTAGAAATCTAAAAATCGAATTGGAAACCCACCATCTATCTAATAACTTTAAAAATATACATCATCAAGATCCATCAGGATTGAAGTTTTTAGGGATTAAACTGGTTAAAAAACCCTGGAGAGGAGGAGATTTTAATAAACTACTTAACGAGGAAGAAGCCAAATGGATTTTCAATTTGAGCACTCTGACACCAATGGGATTGAACTCGGATTTCGAGTTAATCTCTTTTCTCTAACAATGTTCTGTTTTACATTATATAGCTCATTATGCAAGAATACTTCAAGCACATGCATGTTTATATGCATACAGATACTCACCAACAGACTATATTCCAAATGTTGCATTTTAATTTTTATGTTTAATATTTTACATCTTATTATAATATTTTATAATTTTACTTTTTACATTATCTTGATGTCAACTGGATATCAATGCAGTTGATATACCCATTTATGTTATTTTATTATGTATTATTCAGTTCAGCAGCGCACTAGGTATAGATAGAACAAACTGTACCAGACATCGGCATTGTAACAGTTAAACAGTTTAACTTAGGACGCTATATAAGGCATTGCTCAACCATCATTGGATTACCCCTGACGAAGTCCCAGTGACGAAATGCGTAAGGTTCTAATGAGTGTTGAGATTGGTTACCGGGACAACCATACCCGGAAGTTACTACGGAGATCTGACCACGCTGCAGCTTACGAACAGAAACTTCTCTGCGTGACTAAAGATACCTTGACATGCATTGCAACCCTTACTAAATGTAAGTGAATTTTAATCGTTGTAAAATAAACATTTTATATTGAACTACTACACTATTGGGGCATTTTTTGTCCTTTTTGTCTCCCGCATATATATGAAATCTATGGTGGATTCTGGGAGAATATGTGAGGATACACCAAGCGATTATCTGGAACCTTATTCAGAGGATCTAGAGAGACTGCACATTTGGACTAATAACGTTTATTGTGATTATGGACTATTCTATTATATCATTTCTTTGTTGACACTGATGTACGTGTATTGATGTTGTGATACTCAGAAACCCTATTATCCAATTACCTCCCCTTTTGCGCCTTATTCCAACCCTCTGTATTACAGATATTTTTAAGACACATCTTTTAGGAATTGACATGGGCAAGTTGATGATGATGATGTGGCTGTATCTTTACACTGGACATAGACACATGCTAGATTTAAAGTTGCAAAATACATCCAACTAAAAATACAGCCACGGAAACGTAAGCGTGCAGAGGTGATTATTTGTTATAAATCTAAATCAGTCCACTTGTCAAAATCAATGACAGGAAATTATTTATTTTATCACTGTTACCAGTTGGTGAGTAATCATTGTGAAGATTTAATAGATTTCTTCTCGAAATTCCCTGGCCAAGGGCCTCGGATCAGTTTATTATGTAACATGCTATTTTATTATGTAACATGCTATTTTACTAAATTGACATTTTTGTCATGAACAACAGCAACAAGTTTAGCTGCTGAACACAGCTACATACCTAGTATAAGTACATTTAAAAACAAACAAACTATAGTACAAAATCCTCCCTCCAAATCTTAGATGTTTGGGAAATTCTGGGTTAAAATAAATCTAGCTTTTAAATTTAAGGTGCTTTGAAAAATTAAACTTTTTTCAAATCTGTTTAGACATAATTTAAATACATATGGGACAAATATTATGTTCTGTAGATATATATCAAGGTTACTAAACTAATAATCCACCCATTTATGGCATATAAATAAGCAAGCTGGATGTATACACTTTGTTTCATACATAGGTGATTTAGTAGTGTTTGTTAGTTCCATCGTGACAGGCAGTGTGGTCTATAAATATTTATGTTGTGAATGTTATATATTCTAATGCTTTGATTGGCTGCATGTCGGTCTAATGCTAGTTCCAATGTTCTGGTTGGCTGCATGTTTATCTAATACTATGAATGTTCTAATGTTCTGATTGGCTGCATGTTGGTGTAATGCTAATTCTAATGTTCTTGTTGGATGCATGTTGGTCTAGTTCTATGAATGTTCTAATGTTCTGTTTGGCTGCGTGTTTGTTTATAACATACAATGATCAGCCATAACATGAAAACCACTGACAAGTGAAGTCAATAACATTGATTATCTAATTACAGTGGCACCTGTCAAGGGTAAGGATATATTAGACAGCAAGTGACTAGTAAGTTCTTGAAGTTGATGTGTTGGAAGCAGTAAAAATGGGCATGTGTCAGGATCTGAGTGACTTTAGGCCAAATTTTGATGATTTGGCGACTGTGTCAGATCATCTCCAAAACGGCAGGTTTTGTGGTGTGTTCCCAACATGCAGTGATTAGTTCCTACCAAAAGTGGTCCAAGGAAGGCTCAATGATGCACATGAGAAGCACGGTGGCTAAGTGGTTAGTACTTCTGCCTTACAGCACCGGGGTCATGAGTTCAATTCCCGATCATGGCCTTATCTGTGAGGAGTTTGTATGTTCTCCCCGTGTTTGTGTGGGTTTCCTCCGGGTGCTCCAGTTTCCTCCCACACTCCAAAAACATACTGGTAGGTTAATTGGCTGCTAACAAAAAATTGACCCTAGTCTGTGTGTTTGTCTGTCTGTGTGTGTGTATGTTAGGGAATTTAGACTGTAAGCCCCAATGGGGCAGGGACTGATGTGAGTGAGTTCTCTGTACAGCGCTGCGGAATTAGTGGCGCTATATAAATAGATAATGATGAAGATGATGAGGAGATAAGACTAGGCTATCTGGTCCAATACACAGAAGAGTTACTGTACTGTAATTGCTGAAAAATGTAATGCTGGCTATCATAGAAAAGTGTCAGAACACATAGTGCATAAAAGCTTTCTGTGTTTGGATTTGAATAGCTGCAAATGGTCAGAGTGCCTATGCCGACCCCTGTCTACTGCTGAAAGTGCCTACAATGGACACGTGAGCACCAGAACTGAACCAAGAAGCAATGGAAGAAGTTGGCCTGTTCTAATGAATCACATTTCCTTTTACATCGTATGTACGTCTGGGAGCGTGTGCGTCGTTTACCTGGGGTAGAGATTGCCTCAGAATGCACTATGGGAAGTAGTCAGTGGAGGCAGTGTCATGCTCTGGGCAATGTTCTGCTGGATAATCTTGGGTCCTGGTATTTATGTGAATGTTACTTTGACACATACCACCAACCCAAACTTTGTTGCAGACCAAGTACACTCCTTCATGGTAATGGTATTCCCTGATGGCAGTGGCCTCTTTCAGCAGGATAATGCACTCTGCCACACTGCTTAAATTGTTCATGAATGGTTTGAGGAACACGACAAGAGTTCAAGGTGTTGACTTATCCTCCAAATTCCCCAGATCTCTGTCCGATCGAGCATCTGTGGGATGTGCTGGAAAAACAATTCTGAGTCATAGAGGCCCCACCTCGGAACTTACAGGACTTAAAGTATCTGTTGCTAATGTCTTGGAGCCAAATACCACAGGACACTGTTGGAGGTTGTGTGTAGTCCATGCCTTAACACATCAGAGCTGGTTTAGTGGCACGAGGGAAATCTACACAATATTAGGCAGGTGGTTTTAATGTAGTGGCTGATCGGTATATATTTTGTTCAATTTGACGTTATTCTTGGAAAATATGTATACACCCTTGTCTAAAAGATGCTTCATTGAAATGGCATTACTAACTAATGCCAACTAGTTATAATACATAGATAGTATACCTTATAGCGCTGATTGGGTCACAAATAAATGAATGCCAGTGTCATATGGCGAATCACTGTAACACAAAACATGGAGGAAACATAGAGCAGTATGGTACAAACAGGTAAAGCATGTAAAATCCCTGGGGTCTTTGTCCCTTTATGGAGTGTCTAGATAGGCCAAATCGTTCACACCACGTGAGGAAATCCCCAAAGGTATTAGGCTTACAAGCACGTGTCTTGTACCACAGCACTTCTGATAACATCCAATAGGGAGATGGTCATATCCTCCATACTTTTCTCCAGCGATGCAATCACAATAAAAAAAAGGAATATCATAGCATAATACTGTTTTATTTGTATAAATGAGTATAAAAGGGTTGCTATATAAGCGTACCAGAAATAAAATCAATACAGCATGTACAGCGACAACGTGGGTATTACCCGAGTCCAGTAAGTTCTCATACAATGCGCAGGGGTAACTCCACCGTCTTTCTGTTAAGTGCCTCCCTTCATCCAACGTGTTTCAAGTCACAAGGACTCTTTATCAAGGCTTGATAAAGAGTCCTTGTAACAAATAAAACAGTATTATGCTATGATATTCCTTTTTTTTATTGTGATTGCATCGCTGGAGAAAAATATGGAGGATATGACCATCTCCCCATTGGATGTTATCAGAAGTGCTGTGGTACAAGACACGTGCTTGTAAGCTTAATACCTTTGGGGATTTCCTCACGTGGTGTGAACGATTTGGCCAATCTAGACACTCCATAAAGGGACACAGACCCCAGGGATTTTACATGCTTTACCTGTTTGTACTATACTGCTCTATGTTTCCTCCATGTTTTGTGTTACAGTGATTCGCCATATGACACTGGCATTCATTTATTTGTGACCCAATCAGCGCTATAAGGTATACTATCTATGTATTATATGTGATTTTGATAAGAAGCTGGTGACTTCTTTTGTAGACCTTAGGCAGCGTTTGGGATTCAGCATTAGCGCCCATTCTTGATATAATTTGTTCTTAATGCCAACTAGTTATTACACAGTTTTTCATTTGATTTGACCACTAACAGCTGTTGAAATCTAGGGGCTTATCCACATGAAAGCATTGATACGCGCTATGCATACAGTAGAGTCATACTGCCCTGCCTATATGTACAGATGTACAGTGCATTGAAACTGCAGAAGGCTTGGCGATATCTATGCTACTGCAAATCTGCATCAGCAAACTTCATTAAACCCTAAAATGTTATGGATGCAACAGTTGAAGTTTAACATGAACTACTATGTGAATGAGTGAGGTCAATAACCTTAAAAAGCACTGTGTTGTGAATGTGCCAGAGTTGCATGCACAGTATATATCGGCACCCAGGGCCGGTGCTAGGGTCCATGGCGCCCTAGGCATTTTTAAAAAAGCGGCGCTCCCCCCCCCCCCCCCGCAAAAATCACCGCCTCCACCCTCCTCCCTCCTCTCCTTACCTTGTCTCACCACCGCCGCCTCTCTGCTCCGTCTCCTCCCCTCCACTCACTGACACTAGTAAGTGGAGGGGAGGAGACGGAGCAGAGAGGCGGCGGTGGTGACAAAATAGCCTCTCCCCCCCCCTCCCCGTCCATCTGAATGCTGTGCGGCGGCCGGGACAGGTATGGTCAGCGGTCGCCGCACAGTTTTAAAGTATTTTAGAATACTGTGGCGCCCTCCAGAGCCCGGGGCCCTAGGCAAGTGCCTAACCTTGCCTAACGGGAGCGCCGGGCCTGTCGGCACCCTAAAGTGAATGAGCCCTAGGGCCAACATGCCAATTTAGTTCTGCTTCACAACAAAGCAGCTGTTCACACTCATAATCCTTTGTGACTGCATGCAGGGAAATCAAGCTTAAAAATTATGATTTATGCAGCGTATAACCATATTTCTTTACTAAAAACAAAAGAATAAAGTGAAAATACACCTGTCTTCTAAACAAGACATATTTTTTTATTTACGTTTGTCAAACAAATTTTGGCAGAATAATTAATTTTCTAATTATGTGCCAATATACAGTAGAAGGAGACATTAACATGCTGATTCCAATTTGATGATTTCCTGCCAAATTACCCTATTTGTTTATTCTATCACAGCAAATATTTGTCCCTTTCATAAGCTGGTATCGGGCACCAGAAGCAGCAGTAGCAGCAATGATGCGTTGCTAGCGCAGGACATAGAAGAACACAGACTTTTAGTAATACTAGAATTTCTAAATTTCCGGAGCATAGTGGGTCTGCAATGAATATCAAATGGTATTAATAAGCAAATATTAGCTGTGTGGTTTTACATTTGTTTAATCTGCGTCATAGATGTCCAGACAGAATGATCAAAACTAAAAGAGAAACTGTAGGAAGGCGTACAGATACAAAACAAAGGTGTTTTACAGCATTAATTTTGTGAGCTTCATAAACTACCTTATATGACTTCCTAAATTCTAAATTCCTGAACCAAACCACATTGGTTTAATGCTTGAAATAACCAGAAATGGTTTGAACAAAATATTTGTTTTCGTGGAGCAAACATGGAAAGGTCATCTCCAGGGGGTAAATGTATCAAGCTGAGAGTTTTCCGACGGGTTTGAAAAACCAATCAGATTCTAGCTATCATTTACTTAGTACATTCTACAAAATGATAGCTAGAATCTGATTGGTTGCTATAGGCAACATCTCCACTTTTCAAACCCGCCGGAAAACTCTCAGCTTAATACATTTACCCCCATGTCTGTAAGAGCGGACTGTAAGGAATACATACAATATAATAATTATAAACAATAAAAAATTAAGTTAAGGCTCTGTCCAAAGCTAAATTAAATAAATCTCAAGGAACCTTAACTGTCCTCACCCTCAATGGTTTTCTGATGATATTACATCACAATATTATGATTAATGATGTCACGGTTGACATTACATGGAACATTTAAAACATTTTAACATTACTAATCACTGACATGACAAAACATCCCCATAAGAAAGCAACAATTACATCAGCAATCACCTTAATGAAGTTGGTCGCCCTTGCAAAACATTGTGCAATATATTACATACCGACAGCTGGTGCATTATCGTGCACTTAGATTATCACAACATTTAATAAATAAAGCAATTAGTTTTTAACTGTCTAGTGATGTTTAGACAATGAAAGAAGAGCCAGAAATAGATAAAATGAGTTTCAGGAAAACCATTGATGTTATGCCTGTTTTCTTGACAACATTTTCATTCACACAAATGAGGGTAAAGTTTGATCTTGCTGAATTTCAAGCTATGACTGGTATTTACATATAAAAGATGTAAATTTCTTACTAAAGCTAGTTTTAAAATGTAAAGACGATATGGACACATAGGTCCACTTTAGAGTTTACACATCGTAAAGATGCATCTTGGTGAAGTACAGTAAGTTAAATATGACCCTTTGAGATGAATCATATTATAAGATTTTGAAAGCTGGTGGACATACATTTTGCACCTGTATAGACCAGGTACGAGTTTTGGAGTTGATGATAATGATTGACGCATCTCTGAAGTACACACAAAAATGCAACCATACACTTATGTTTCTACGGCTGCATTTTGAGTTGCATGCATGTTAAAATATGAGCAACTTTAAATATAACATTTAAATATGTCCGGAGCATAAATGCCTCTGTCATCATCATCAAGTCAGAAAAATTGCAGCAAGCAAGTTTATCATCATCATCATCATTTATTTATATAGCGCCAACATATTCCGTAGCGCTTTACAATTGGGGACAAACGTAATAAACTAATAAACAAACTGGGTAAAACAGACAAAGAGGTGAGAAGGCCCTGCTCGCAAGCTTACAATCTATGGGACAATGGGAGATTGACACATGAGGTTAAGTATACATTTTGCATCTTGGCCACACAACAATGTTGGTCCGGGGGTAGTTGTCTTCTGTGAAATTGTGTAACAGGCTAAAGGTAATGAGGTTAAGAGGGTGGTTGAGGAATATTATAAGCTTGTCTGAATAGGTAGGTTTTCAGAGAACGCTTGAAATTTTGTAGACCAGAGGAGAGTCTTATTGTGTGAGGGAGAGAGTTCCATAGAGTGGGTGCAGCCCGAAAAAAGTCCTGTAACCGGGAATGGGAGGATGTAATGAGGGTGGATGAGAGACGCAGATCTTTTGCAGAACGAAGTTGCCGAGTTGGGAGATATTTTGAGACAAGAGAGGAGATGTATGTTGGTGCAGCTTTGTTGATGGCCTTGTAGGTTAGTAAAAGTATTTTACATTGGATTCGGTAGAAGACAGGCAGCCAGTGTAGAGACATACATAGTGATTCAACAGAGGAATAGCAATTTGCAAGGAAAATCAGTCTTGCCGCAGCATGCAAAATAGATTTTAGGGGTTTGAGTCTGTTTTTGGGAAGACCAGTAAGGAGGGAATTGCAATAGTCAATGCGGGAGATGATTAGTGCATGAATTAAGGTTTTAGCAGTGTCTTGTGTGAGATATGTGCGGATTCTGGAAATGTTCTTTAGATGTATGTAACATGATTTAGATATAGAGTCAATGTGGGGAACAAAGGATAGGCGTGAATCAAGGATTACACCTAGGCAGCGAGCTTGTGGGGTGGGATTTATGGTCATGTTATCAACAGAGATAGAAATGTCAGGTATGCTCTTGTTGGCGGGTGGGAATATTATTAACTCTGTTTTAGAAAGATTAAGTTTGAGTTGACGAGAGGACATCCAAGATGATATGGCAGAAAGACAGTCGGTTACACGGGACAACACAGATGTCGAGAGATCAGGAGAGGCTAGATAGATTTGGATATCATCCGCATAGAGATGATACTGAAAGCCAAAGGAACTTATTAGATTTCCAAGAGAAGCGGTATAGATAGAGAACAGCAGAAGACCTAGCACCGAGCCTTGTGGTACTCCAACTGATAGGGGAAGCGGAGCAGAGGTGGCTCCAGAGAAATTAACAGTGAAAGAGCGATTAGAGAGGTAGGATGAGAACCAGGATAGAACTGTGTCTTGAAGAACTAGCGATTGCAGCGTTTGTATGAGAAGAGAGTGGTCAACGGTGTCAAATGCAGCCGAGAGATCCAGGAGAATTAGGAGAGAGTAATGGCGTTCAGTCTTAGCAGTGATCAGATCATTAACAACCTTGGTCAGCGCAGTCTCTGTGGAGTGTTGAGAACGAAAGCCAGACTGAAGAGGATCCAACAGGTTGTTTGCGCAAAGAAAGCGTGTGAGGCAAGTGTAGGCAAGTCTCTCTAGAAGCTTGGAGGGGCAAGGGAGCTGAGAGATGGGACGTTAATTTGAGAGAGAGTTTGGGTCGGAGTTTTATTTTTTTAGAATAGGAGTAATCACTGCATGCTTGTATAGTGATGTAAAGATGCCAGTAGAGAGTGAGAGATTACAGATTTGAGTTAGAGGTGAAATGAGCACAGAAGACAGGGATCTACCAATTTGCGAGGGAATAGGATCAAGAGGACAGGAGGTAGAGTAGGAAGATAAGAAGAGCGTAGAAATTTCCTCTTCATTTGTGGGGTCAAATGAAGAGAGGGTGTCAGAGGGTAGTGGGAAGGAATTGAGCTGATGGCTTGTTGAGGAAGAGGATACCATTTCTAGTCTGATCTTGTCAATCTTGTCCTTGAAGTAGGAAGCAAGATCCTGAGCACTGATAGTAGATGGAGGATTCGGGGTGGGAGGATTGAGAAGATGATTAAATGTATTGAAAAGGCGTTTGGGGTTAGAAGCCTGAGCATAGATAAGAGATTGAAAGTATGTTTGTTTTGCAGTGTCCAGAGCATTTCAATAGGAGTGGTAGACAGAAGTATATGTGAAGAAGTCATTAGAGCTTCGAGATTTACGCCAGTGACGTTTTGCTTTACAGGACAGTTTTTGAAGATTTCGTGTTGCTTTAGTGTGCCACGGTTGACATCGAAGTCGACGTGTAGTATGTAGTGTCGCTGGAGCCACTTGATCAAGGGCCGTTGCTAAGGTTAGGTGAAAATGAGGTACTGCCATCTCAGGGGATGAGAATGTAGAGATAGGGGAGAGAAGGTGTTGGAGAGAGGTGGAAAATTGTTGAAGATTAATAGAATTAAGATTTCTACGAGTATGAGGAGGCTTGGTTGAGTTAGACAGTAGAGAGTTTAGAGCAGTGGGGGTGAGAGTGTAGCTGATAAGGTGATGATCCGAGAGGGGGAAGGGTGTATTAATAAAATTAGAAACTGAGCATAGTCTAGAGAAAACAAGATCAAGGCAGTGGCCATCCTTATGAGTAGATGATTCAATCCACTGGGAGAGGTCAAGTTGTATCTAAAAGATACATGTGAGTCATAAACGGACACATCTCTAAGGGGCGTGGTTGACTTGCGTCTACACCCCCACTGTACTGAACTTACACATGGGGGTACATGTATCAAGCTGCGAGTTTCCGGCGGGTTTGAAAAAGTAGAGATGTTGCCTATAGCAACCAATCAGGTTCTAGCTATCACTTTGTAGAATGTACTAAATAAATGACAACTAGAATCTGATTGGTTGCTATAGGCTGTTATCATGATCTTGTATGGGTTATTATTTTAGTTATGATTGCTTTTATAATCACTGATGTTTCATGATGTTACTGACCAGTGATATAATAATATTTAAAATGCTCTATGTGATCAATGTCCTTACTACTGATGTAATTTGTCATGTAATGTTAAGAGTGATGTGTAATCAAAAAACTTTGAGGATGGGGCTGGTTATGGTTTCACACATGCTTAATAGCCAATTTCCCGGGTTTCTTCGCTAGTCAGAAAATCAATTAACAAAGTTTTTTTAAAAAATGAATTTCTTGCTTTTTCTAAAATATAGCAGCAGTATTTCAAATCTAACTTCTCTCATTTAAACCACATTTAATATAATCAGTCACAGAACTATAAAGCTGGCTAATGCCACCCCCTCTTAAATCTCTGTGTAACGGTGAAAGAAAGACCCTTGCCCAGTACACTACATACAAGGGGAGCAGTATGCCCTCTCACTCATATATTTTAGGCTAACCGTACAGTCTAGGCAGACTAGCATGATTTCATAGAGACCTGTCTCATAGATTCACCATCATAGTAACCAAATCCAAGTTACATTTAATAAATTCTTATAGTAGATGGAGGGCAGAATGGGCGATGCTTTAGTAACGAAGGGTGTATTGTTAAAAAGAAGCTTCTCTCCGGCATATACTAAAGAGAAACCAACCTAAAGACAGAAAATTGTAGGGGCAGGGTTAATTAACACCCAAATATCATTACCCCCTCACTCCCCATCTAAAGGGAATATGTTCCAGCCCTGAATAATATATAATTTGTAAATGGCCTAATTACATTTGCATAAAATGTAATTATCTTCATAGCCACATTGTCACAGGAGTTGATGTTGGCTAACATAATGCTTTGCAAGCGCTGATTGCCATGTGCTTGTGGAGACTTTGAACAGAGAGGGGCCTTATTCTCAGTGCAACGTGCATTCACCTTAAAATGCACGTATTTCGGCATTCATCAAGTCATGGACCTTACCTGTGCTGTTGAATTTGGGTGTAGGTCATTAGTATAACATGTGTTTGCGGAATTATCGCTGTGTACAATGCAGTTTACAAAGCCTTCTACTTTGTATATAGGCGCATACTTACAATACACGAATAACAGCAGTGATAATACCGTTGCCATGATGAATGACGTCATGAAGGGGAATTGGCTTATTATTTGTTCGTGATTGGTTCAAGTTGATTTCAACAGTAGTCATCATTGTTGATCGTCGGTAAGGAGCCCTTCGGAATCTTCATGTCGTGGTAAATGGTGTTGGGGTATTTGACATCGATTTTCTGTACCCCACCCGTGGTGAGGATATGAGAAGTCAGCTTTGCTGAGTGGTTGTCCGCCTCTTGGAGGAGGTGGTAAAGGAAAAAGGACCTAGGGTCTTTCTGGTGTGGACATGGAAGAAGAAAGGAGAGGAGGACCCTGACTTTTTCTCAGAACAAAGACACCTTTGGCTAGGCCCACCAAGTATTAATAAACATTCCTATTTGGCCACAACTCTGCCAACAAGTCGGAGATATATTAAGGTAGATGTTAGCGACTTTGTTAGCTTTCTCCTTAATCAAGGTGGCAATTGAGCTAGAGCCAGTCCTGAGAGTTTCCCAAAAATTTTCCTCTGAAGGAGGTTCTAGGTGCCTCTCCCACTCCCTCTCATGCTCGTTCCCAGACATCAACAAACTATCAAGGACGCTGAGTGTATTTTTGCAGAAGCAGGCTCATTACTTAATATAAGCAGCGCCGATGCTAGGGTCCTTGGCGCCCTAGGCACACTGTGAAAATCGGCGCCCCCCCCTTTAAAAATCGGCGCCCCCCGCCGCGGGTACCCTATTAAAGTTGGCGCTTCCCTCCCCTCCCCACGTCTTTCTTTATCTTACCTGCATTAAGCTGCTCCTCTCTGCCCTGTCTTCTCCCCTCTACTCACAGACACTGTCGGGCCGTGATGATGATGTCACGCCCGACGGTCAGTAAGCTCAGGGGAGGAGATAGAGCAGAGAGGAGCAGCTTCATGCAGGCAAGATTCATAGCCCCTTCCCCCCTCCCCGTTTCTCGGAAGCTGTGCGGCGGCTGCCGCACAGTTTTAAACGACCATATTAATTTTTTTTAAATTTTATGGCGCCCTACAGAGCCCGGCGCCCTAGGCAATTGCCTAACCTTGCCTAATGGGAGCGCCGGGCCTGAATATAAGAGCACCTGCACTTCAGTTTTGCACTCTTCCGATTCATACATGACCCTTACTAACTATTATAATGAGCAAGAAGAAGAACTGCTTGTGACAAAATTTTAGGAGAGGCCATGGAATGTAAATGCATAATTTCTCGAAACCCGCTGGTTCTTACAGTAAGCAAGAGGTAAGTGGCTTCAGTTAGTTATCCTTATTAAAATGCATTTACATTTTTGGGGTTAGTTCTTCTTTAAATTGTATTTAGATTTAATTTGGGTTGAACTAGTAATTTGTGTATTTTCATCAGCAAATGACAGATGCACTTTAAGTCCAAGCGTAATATGCTCATTAATTGTCCCTATATTTACTGTACTATTTAGGGGCTTATAGTATTATGAGCTTATCATGTATTTTGAGTGTGGCAACTTTTATCATGCAATAACATTGACTAATAAAAAAAGCTATCTTGAAAAGAAAAAAATATATTCATTTTTATTATCATTTTCAAAGTTTACAAAAAGATACTTTCAGAAGTAACTATTAAACTACAGCATCATCACTTAAGACTCAATATCACCTCTCCAGGCAGCCATTAAATACATATAAAAAAAATAGTAGGTCACTAAACACTAATCCAAATGTATTTTATTTCAGATAACTCACATCAGCATTTTTGAAGGAAGTTTTTTTTAAAAAAAAAGCGAAAATCTATTACGAACTGTAAAAATTAATAATAAAAAGTTACTTTTAATTTCCATTCCTTATGGCTTTTTGCTTGTCTTGCTCCTGAGCCTATGAAGACATTCAGTTTAGGATTTACTGGTACATGTCACCAGTGACAAATGTTAGATAATAAAACTAGCAGCACTGGAAGAATCCTTTGCCTTGTAATCTACTTAGTCTCTCGGAAGAGGAAGCATTTAAATGTCTAGCTTGCACCGTGGGTAGTCTCAGCATTGAGTGTGTAGACTAATAATCAAAGCAATAGTGACATATGCCATGTTTTACTTGACAGCTCAAACTAATTTCCATATATTTTAAAGAATGAATTGTTTATTTATTTTAAATTGTTTTAATTGAGCCTAACATCATTTGTGGCACTGGATGCATATAAATATACGTATCTTAGAGTTGTGTGTACGCAATTCATCTACTAATTGCAATGCATCCATGCAATAAGTATAACTCATATATGTCCAGTTTTAAATAGGTGACTTGACAATCCTACTTAAGACATGCTGCATCTCTCCTTAGGCTCTGCCTGTATAGAGACATAGGTTAAAACATAAAGGTATATTATGTATTGATATAAAAATATACAATGCTTAATGGGTTTGCAAAAGATGACATTTTATACATATGCTTGTAATATAAAACAGCATCATTTTATTTTTAATCGACCTGCTTGTAATTGTTGGCTGCCCTCTTAAACATGATATTTGGCTCCTACTTGTACAGCATATGTCCTGTACATGTCTGTAGTCACCATTTAGGCCACCTGCTTCGGGCAGCACTCTCCAGAGGGCAGTATAGAGCCTGGAGGCCTGGGCATTTGCTGATGTACAGTCGCACCTTGTCTGAACACTTTTGTTCCAGCTTTGATTAACACTGAACTCATAGGTATGAGTAGTCCGGGACTATGGCCTGTGCCTGAAGGGAGAAACTACTACATCACTCCCTGACATCTCCATATGCCAACGGGTCAAGGTTGAAATAAGACTTAAGAACCAGCTGCAGCCTGCTGTTGGAAGAAAGTCATGGGGCACCTCCCTACCTCATCAACTAGCAATGGGCTATAAAGCGTTCCCTGCCCTCCAAAGTGGGCAAGAAACTGAAGGACAAGTAGATGGAGCATCGAGATTCCAGTCTGCTTTGCAGAAGGACTGTACCTCTGAATTAATTGCCAATGACTGATCCAGTTGCCTGGCTGATATCAGCCAGTAAACTGCTCAAATAAGGTCACATCATTTCAGGGACCCTGCTGAAGTACTTGCATGGGGTAATCAGACTAATCATTTCTGAACAACAAAATCATGTGAAACTGCAAGATCAATTAGGAAGAAAAATAAGCTGAAGGTAATATGGCATATGTTAGAGGCCGCGTGGAAAAATAAACAAAATCATTGCTTAATATAGTGAAATATAAGGGAATATAAGTATTGAAAAACAAAATGTAAAGAAACAAAGTGGAGACAAGCAGAGATAAAATGTTGCAGGACCAGAAAAAGGAACAACACCAAAACAGATGGAATCGTCCAAAGAAGAAGCGTATGCAGCAGGACCTTGTGGGTCCCCGCTCCCACCTAATAGAGCATATGTAAGGGAAGCCACCTGGAACTTCTGGAGCCCTGTTGGAAAAACACAAGTTGGAATTACCTTTGAAGGCAAAGACATTAAAGTTAAAACAAGGAGATGCAGCAAGTTAAAAGTAATTGTATTTATATAGATAAAGATCCCCCCTTGTCAAAGGGGACATGCGCTCTAGCCGAGTCTTATCCAACATCTCAGATGCAAGTTAAACAGTTTTCATAGCATAATTCACAACAACAGTGTATACAACATGAACCTCAATTCTGGTCTGAGCTATCAGAATGAGTGCAGCAAAGCATGGAAGGTTGCTCAGACCCCATACAGTTAATGGATTACTCAACAAGAGGATCTTCAGTGACTTATGAGTCAATAGAAAGAGAACAGCAATAATTACCCGTAGAGGTAGCCATGGATGTGAGTACACCGAAAAAAACGCCATGTAGCTATGATCCTATTAGCTGTCACTAAAGGGATCTGCCAGCAAGGTCTGACAAACAGACTGATGGCACATAGTACGGCACAAGTATCAACATCCCTCCTACTCATTTAAAAGAGATTTTCAAAACAACGTCCAACCGATGGAAACACAACTAGCCGGCAGGTTGACAGGTTAATGGAATGGAAACAGGTGGAAAAAAAGTAAAAAGCACATTACCAGCATATAATTCTAAACTTAAAACAGCGTTGAATAACCTACTGACGGTAGAATCTTTTCCACACATACTGTTAGGAAGAACCATAAAGGGGTATTTAGTACCAAATTGTTGTAATTTCAATATGAAAAATGTTGAGTATTGGCCTGATCTAGAGTTAAATGTAAAGATCCCCTATTTGTGTTTGCGCAAAAGATGCATTTGCCTTTCCATCTGTATCTTGAGCTGCATGCATATTAAGATATGTGTAACCTTTAATGTAGCAGATAGAAGTGTCCGGAGCAAAGATATGACAATCACCATCATCAACTCCCAAACTTACACCCAGTTTTGGTGCCAAATTTCCATCTCACAGCTAATAAACTTATTTTTGTAACTCTAAATAAGACACAGCTCAATGGGACATGTTTACACCCTTAAGTACTGCACTTGCTCATTAATTCTTCTGATTCGCCACTCCAACCACATGTGCAAGGCACATGCAGCTGTCAGATGGATGCAAGTTGCGTGCATGCACATCGTGTCCGGTGGTAGTCACTATAACCGCCTGCTCTACTTTATACAGGTGGTGTGTCCGTCCATTGCCGCTTTAAAAGCGCAGTTTTTAGTCAGACCATTACAAGTGACGTCACTTCTGACTATAGAAGTTCGGGAACGTCGCTTTTAACTTGTGGGGGTCATTATAACTGACGGATATACTAAAAGTCTATTATACGGTAAGTAGATATTTCCACCTTGTCGCTTTTATCCTCATCGCCATTATTTAGTCGGTCTAAACTGTGTTGGGCATATCAGTGCCATATATTAGTACCGCTCCCATCGTGTCAGTTTTGCACCAACATTCCTTTTTACTTCACATAAATGCAATTAGATTAGAAACTATATGTGTAATATTGTCTTAACTATTGATCTTTCATAAGAAAATTATTTTGGTTGTCAAACGAATAAAGTTGACTTTTCAGGACAGTTACGAAAACAAATAGCACCTGAAGAGTTGTCAAAAGCTAACATGGGAGCAGCTAATCAACCAACACAACTATTTCTATGTGCCTAATAGTCCTTATATAATAACTAATAATAGACTAGTGCAGCAAGATATATCTAATCTGTCTTTCGCACCACACCTCTGCCTGTACCTAGTATATCTGAATTGTACAATGTGTGTGGTTATGGCAGTACCTGTGTCCTGTCTTCTAGTAATGACACACTTGCACTAAGCCCATTCACAATCAATCCTGTATCAAAGAGTGACTTGGTGAATAAAAAGTAAACTGCAACACTTAAGTGAAAAGGAAAGTCTCTTTAAACTCCCCCTGAATACTGTGACTGTGCAAGCTCCTTCCCTTACAATAATTGCCACTGGACAAATAAATTGTTCTGGATTCCTATTTTCCATTCCACAATCTGCCGTAATGACAGCCACAGTACAAATAAGAACACATAACAAAGGCCTAATGCAAGATCCAGGGGGTCTAGATTGAACTGGGTCTAGGAACAGTGCAAATTTAGGAGTAACCTCAGGTTCGATATCCAGGAGACATAATGTTGTCCCTCAAACTTTGGTGGGTGTGGGAAGCAGCAGTTCCATCCAGATGTCCAGATGAAGAGGTGATAGATAATTTCTTATCAATTGGGTTTCAATCTAATAATTTGCTTGTATTTATTAACCCTTCAAGCACAGCAGAGTGTGATTTTATTGCCCTTTTAGGTCCAGTTCTGAATGAACGAGGGCGGCATCTGGGGTGGTAGAGGCGGAATTCAAGTTTTGTGTGCCAAGTTCCGTATAAGTGTGGAATGTCCATAGTGTCATGCCATAGGACATGTGGAGAAGACATGTGTGCGTTGCATTCTGTATGGACATTTGCCTATAGTGAGTGTCCTGAGCCATGACACAATTTAGATGGAGGATGGTCAAATCCATTCATCCCCTACAAACCTGGCTAACAGACTGAAAATGTATCTGACCCTCCCAAATTCTACTCGAGTAAGTCGTATTTGGGAGGGACAGTTTAGAATAAAACAAGCATACCTGTTGGTGGAGGAAATCCTGGCACGACCCCGCCATGTTGATATGGAAAGGAAAGGCAAACTCAGGGAAGAACGAGGATAAGCAGAATTCTGTGAGAAAAAGCAGGAGACTATAAACTCTGGAAAATTAGGTAAATTATGTTGGGAGGTAATGATGTGACTGCGGACTATCAAACATATACTTTTTCTAGCCCTCTGATTCGACCATATTTGTCAGTCATATTTAAGTTTGTGTATATTCTGTTTTGAAGTAACTGCCAGTTGGCATCATTAACATGCAGACTAGTCCATTGTTTCAGTCTAGCCGAAAAGGTTTATTGTCCACCAGTCCTGTATGAATGGACATCACACCAGGTGGTCTCCTCTCTTCCTTTAGCTTTGATATATGTGTGCTAGCATAGAAAATGGATCCACAGACAGAGCTCTATGTTTAATTACAGAGGAAGGCATTCTGTATTTAAATTGAAGTGTGTCTGGAGGGTGATCTTTTCCCATAGCAATACTGTTCCTAATTAAATCAGGAATGATTCATCTGCTATCTCTTGGTCTGTATGTTTACCTGTGAAAAGGTAAAGAAAGGAAAGGACCAATCAGGCTGGTCCTGGAATTGCCGATGAGGACATTTCTGGGTTTAAAAGAGAGCTCTAGAGGACAGCAAATTGGCATTCACTTAAGAGTGATAGCTGAGGTCAGGCTGGCATTAAGATATATTAATCTCTGCCCTTGAAAGGATAGGGACAATTGGTCACTGGAGTACTGCCGTGCCCTGATCTACCTTTCCAGGTCTTGGGGAGCTGTGTGTCTGCCGAAAGCAGAGTGACAGTTACTTTGGGCCACTACATTTGCTGGTAGTCTTAAAGGAGCAGTCCCTGAAAGTAACAAGGATAATGGTGAGGTGTTTTTAATATACCCTGTATGTTGTCTATGCCAGACTGAAGTGATATTTGTTGCAAGTTATTATTATTTACATCTGTTGTTGCTGTTTTGTGCCACCATTTTGTTAAATAAACTTATTTGTGTTATTTGATTTTGAACCTTGGATAGGTACCGGGTAGGCCAGCTGTGCAGCCCAGAAGGTTACGCTAAACCCGGTATCCTCACATATGTCAATTATATTTCTTCCAAAAAAAATTCAAGGTCTTTGTGAACCCAGGAGTACCATCTCAGGTCAGCTGCTGGATTCTATGAGTTCAACATTGTTGTAAATGTTTTGCCAACTCCGTTACTCCTTTTGTGATCTCCACTGCCTCCTTGGTAATAGCAGCTGCCACCAAACATGGGGAACACCTGTCCTGTCTCTATTTGCAGCAGCGACCATGATACTAATGGGAAACACCAGGCACACAGCTATCTTATAGATAACCACCTGTGCAGGTTTGTAGCACAAAAGCAAAATCCTTCTCTACAGTAGAGGAAGTAAGCTCAGTTAAGATAAAGTACAGTTATGGTTGCCAGATTTCTACATTGACCGGTTCATGTATTTTGTATCTTCTGCTGTTTCTCGTTGTGTCGCCAATGACTCCCCACTGCTGCACAGAAATGTTGGTCACCAATGACTGCTTTAGTATTAACGCCTGTTAATGCTGCTGTTTTATAATAGCTACACGTATTTTCCCCACCAGCAGCTGCAAGTCTTATTTCACTGCCTTATGTATTAAGTGTTTCCCACACCTCTTAGATTGTAAGCTCATTTGGCAAGGTCAATCTTTATCTTCTGTTTCATGTCAATGTGCGCAATATATTTGAGTCATGATCTCCTATGTTTACAGCACTGATAAATATGTCTCCTATGTGATGGTTTGTAACATTCAACTTTCTTCTCTCCCCAGGACAAAATAGTGAAGAACAGTTTGAAGTACAGTGAATAATTTCAAAAAGTTGAGTCTTTATTACAGTTGAAGTGAAGCACTTTATTTTGTCTCCATCTAATATAAATGAAAGCGAAAGCAGCTGTAAGAAAAGGTCACGTAAATAGTGGACAAAGTTCTGAAACTTTTTGACTCCGAGCAAAAAATGCCAATACACTCTATAAACCTCTTAAAGAGACTATTGAACATGACATCAATTAAAACAAGCTTATAAAATATTTAGAACCTATCCAAAGGAAATCCATTTCAGTGAACATCAGCTATTAAACCAGGTAATGGAAAAGTACAAGATTGTCGAAAAACAACAATAACTTAATGAAATCTACTCTCTGTGAACATTCCATTACAAAAGAATAACCCTCAAGGTTAAAATGGTTGCTTCAGGTAGCCTATTATTTTCTAGCTTTTGTTTATTTAATGTTCTCGTTGTCTCATGTTCAAATAACATGGAATACTTACAACAGATTCACTGAATGTGAGTTACATAACAGTGTTCTTTAGTATAGGAAGTATGCTCCATCACAGAGTAGAGGTGTAAATCAGAGAGTGAAGACAGAGCTACTTTTAGAAAATAATCTAAGTTTGACCAGATAAGCATTAAGACATGACCATCTATGGTTACAAGTCAAGGGGGTATATTTAGTAAACTGCGGGTTTTAAAAAGTAAAGATGTTACCTATAGCAACCAATCAGATTTTCGCTGTCATTTTGTAGAATGTACTAAATAAATGATAACTAGAATCTGATTAGTTGCTATAGACAACTTCTCCACTTTTTCAAACCCGCAGTTTAGTACATTTACCCCAAGGAGTTCAATGTGAAAATAGGTCTCAAAGTGTTGGTTCCTTTTAGATAGTGTGGATAATGGTGGAGTATAGGTCTGTTACAATCATGCTGTTGGATTCTTGTGGATATTGTGAATCATTGGTTATTGGAAATATATCAATGTTGAATCCTTTTGAATAATACGGATTGTGAAGTTTAGGTCCTCTAATATTTATGCTGTTACATCCTTGTAGATAAATCTATACTGGACAGGTAGGTCTATGAACATTGATATTGTTAAATTCTGAAAGGTATTGTGGATCAATAGATATTGCAGATTATGGGGGATATTCAATTGCCGGTGATGTGCCGACATCGCGCCACACACATTGCCGGCAATTACGGTAGAAATCTCCACTAAATTTCCCTCATACCTCTATGGAGTGCACCGAAAAAAAGGGGTCGAGATTTCTGTCAAATCTCTACCGTGAAGTGTCTCACAGACATTCCAGAAAATTGAATCTCCCCCTATATGTCTTGTAATGCTTCAACTGTTGGATCAGGTTGGAAATCTCTAATTCCAATCTCAAAATTAAGAAGACAATGCATTATTTCTTGAAATTTGCTTTAAACTGTTTAGAACAAGTTAGACAAAGCAAGTAATAATCTAATTGGTTTCTGTGGCTTAGTAGAAACTTTACACCTTTTGTAAAGTCAATGTTAGTAAAATGGGCTATTTTGTGTCTAGCTATTTTTCATAACTTAACACCACAATTGGCATTTCTAATAAGGAAGCCTACCTCTGAAACAAGCACTTGATACTCAAAATCTGATCCAACTGATGACTTTTAAACCCTTTGTATGCATAGCTAGATTGCCTTATTATATAGGCTATAATTTCTTAAATATCTTAATTGTAGGATTTTTTAGTGATATATACATGGTCTAAGTGGATGTATATACGGTGGTATGCCATACCACCATTTCTCCTACTACCTTTATTGTAAATTCCTCAAACACCATCCTAATCTCCCTAGGTTACCCTATTCCCACCCTCTACACAGCTAACACAAGACAGCAACCCTCTGACCAGCATTGCTACACACACAGCCCACTCAATACTTTTACCTTTGCATTCTAGCTGGTCCAGTGTGCAATATGATGTAGCACATGCCCTTGTGTTTCAAACTCCCATTGTCCCATAGAGTGTAAGCTTGCGAGCAGGGTTCTCTTACCTCTCTGTCTGTATGTATTACCCAGTATTGTTTTATTAATGTTTGTTCCCAATTGTAAAGCACTACCAAACTTGCTGGCGCTATATAAATAAATGTTGATGATGATGAAATCCGATTCACTTACACTCCCATTACTTTTACCGTCACTTCAAAATTTCCATCCAACCACTTCTATATTTCCACTTCAACTGCTAATATTTATAGAAATATATATATTTCTCGATCCTATTTGGGACTCCTGGGTCTGGCTGAAGCAGGAGTAAAAAGGAACCCAGAGGCCTTGATGATCTCTTTACTCATCTATAGTACTCTGATTAGTACAAGCAGTTCTCGAACTCAAATCCGGAATAATAATAGTCTGGAGCTGTTTGTGGGTACTCAATCCTGGCACATGTAACCAGGCACACGGGACAGGAACCACTATTAAGAACTCAGAATGTATACACGTGGAAACTCAGGACAGAATGAACTTGAACTGAAGACAGGAACTCTGAACGCAGAACTGTGACATGGAATGGCGAACTCAGGACTGCGCAACAGCCACAGACCTGGAACCTATACACAGAAACACGGAACTGGAATTAAGCCCTAGAGACCCAGAACCAACAGAATTGGTGATACCAGTAAAGCCACAGGTACTGCAGAATAAACACTGGTAAGGTAGGTGAGGTATTGATAAATGCAGTATATTGCAGGAAAGTGAACAGCTTCAGCTTGGAAGTGCAGAGTACTTGCAGAATGATGAACTCCGGGTAATGCAGGATACTTGTAGAAAAATATGCACTTTGGAATTACAGGTATTTGAAGAAAGATGTGCACTTGAAAATACAGGATACTTGCAAAGTGATGATTAGCTGGTAATGCAGGATGTTTACAGAAGATGATCACTTTGTAAATGCAAAGAACTCAGGAACAGTGCAAGAACAACTGGAACCTGGAGCCAAGAACTATCCTCAGAAGAGAAATGTTGTTCTGGAAATGAACAGATCTGAGCAGCAGGTTTAAATAGGGTGTTCCAAACAACTATTGGCTGCACAGTTCATGTGATCACAGCTGCTGAATCTGTTTGGTCTGGAATGATCACCTGACTGCATCCAAGATGGCCACGCCCATGCAGCAGGACAAGCAGTATGTGTTTGTTTACAAATGAAGATGGGATGAACAGGAATGCTGCAGGTACCCAGGAGCAAACCAGGTAGCTGTGATATGACAGCGGTGGATGTGGTAAGTGCGGCTAAGACCCCGATGTGTGACAAAGTACCGTTTAAGTGTTAATGACAGTCTTAGTGTAAATGTTTTCTAAGGAATTAAATACATATGTTTTATTATTACATTCAGGACTCATCTAAATCCACACATGATTTTTGCTTATTTCTTTCAGCGGTTTTGGAAAGCAACAAGACAAAACTCTTGTGGACAGGGCCGTAATCTTGTCACTACACACATAACTATTAAGGCACATTTTTCTTGTTGAATTAAACTTGCAACCTACATTTGTTGACTGTGACAATGGTAGACAAGGTGACATCCAAGGTCACAAAGATTGAACAATGGGATGCAAACTCAGTACGTTTCTTATACATTCAGTGCTTTAGTTCTTTTCCCTTTAATATTAACATTGTAAAGTGCTGAGCTATATAAATAGCTGTTAAAAAAAAACAAATAATAATTAACTAAACATAACAGCATTTATTTTTTTTATCCAAGTTCTGCAATTTCTCCTTTCATTGTTCTGTCTTCCAAGTTACAAAACTAGGACATTATTTTGTTAATAATTGCCTACTGTTTTATTTAATTTTGTTTGTAAATTAAAATCGTATGGAAATATATATATTGAAATGTTTTAGCCTCTACCACTTATATAATACTATTACAAAATCTCTACTATGCAGAGGAAAGAATAGACTAAAATACTGTTCTGGTGTATTCTATTTTCCAGAGCACAGAGAAGATTTATTTTGCTGTAACTCTTTACACTACTTCAACATTCATAGACCATAAATTTAAACTTTTAAGTTTGTTCTGTCCCGGTTTTTCCCTGTGTGACCTAAAATATTTTTATAGCAAAGAATATAACATTTTTTTTTACATATTCTAGGCATCCCAGCGGGTATATTTTATTCTTCCTTTCTACTGTACACAATCATATAACAAAATATTTTAGCTGATAATAAATATGTGGATTAAATAGCGTGTATACATTTCTTGGGATTTAAAGGAGCAGAGCAGGTGTAGAAGTGGCAATGGATTATAGTGAACAAAGCTTTATTTAACCAAACAAATATTATGGGGCATAGAACAGTTGTCAGTTCTTACTAAGTTCACGTAAATAATGATTTAGAAATCAATTCATTGTGTTGAATTTGATCAGGCCTGAGTCATTAAGGAGAGCAAAGGAGTAACTTTGCACCTGGGCAAAACCATGTTGCATTGGAGGGGGAGGTAAATTTAAAATGTGGGGCCAGATTTATAGTTGGGGTAGGGCATGTCCTAAATCAACTTTAAATTTCAGTGTATAAATAAAGCTATCAAGGATTTGTGTGCTACATGAAAAAACAGCCAGTATTTAACTTATCTGCAAAAATAATAAACTAATTTGCACCCCTTACATTGTAACATGGTATGTCCAGGATCAAATTTACTCCTTTTTTTGCCTTACTTTCCTTAATGACTCAGGTCCGAAGTATTATTAGGGTTTGTACTGCTTCTCTGATTGCTACTGCAGAGATAGTTTACTAAACAAAAGACAACCCTGCAAATAGCGGCGATGGACAGTGATGTCTAGTAATGACTAGTAAACTTAAACCGAGTGGCATTCAGTAAAGAGCAGAAGAAATGGCGAGAAATCAGTGGTTGCTTTGTAAGTCCACTAAAGCAGAGTCTTCTACTAAGTGATGTTCCCACTGTCCAACTGCTGGCACTGGTCAATGATTTTAAATATAAGTTAAAATAAGAATAATTTAAATAAAAATATTTGGCCCCATCACCATAGTGCTACGTCTCTAATTTTCATGAGCTGGAGGGCTTTTTATGGCCCCACCTGGTGCATTATGGATCTAGCTAATAATGGTGCCAGGGAAATAGAAAAACTACCCATGGTCTTGAAAGAGGACTCCCCCACCCGTAATGCTGGAGGTGGAAATGAGGCAGAGTGAAGTCCCTCATCCTGGTACTAGAGACACTGTCCACTGCCCCTAGAACCAACGGGTAGGTTGGTGGTGGAAGACAAGGCAGTCTAATATCCCCCTGCATGGTGCTGGCAGCCATCTCTCACCCCTTCCCAGGTGGTGAATTCAATGTCCAGGGTTCCCTCCAAGAATGTTCATACTTGTAGTTTAACAATAGCTGGGGGGCTATAGTTGGCCAGATAGTTAGTTACAATGAAAAAAAACTAAATTAATACAAAGAAAATTTTAAAAAACACATACTCTTCAACTTTTTAATATATTTTTCATTAGACCCCAAATAACATACTGACCCTCTTTCTATACATTATCTTGAAGTCTTGATCTAAAGTAGTTAGTCGTAGTTAGTAAGTTTTAAGAAAAATCCCCCCAAAATTTCCTATTTTTTAGGTTCAATGTAGTCCATAATGAAGAACCATACACACACTCCATTCACAGGTGTACTGATGGTCCAGTAGTAGAAGTGGAAATTTAGAAGTGGTGATATGGATAATGTAAGTGAATAGGATTTGACAATAAAAACAGCAGGAGAAGTGGCGGCATGGCATACCACCGTATACCAGCCCACTTCGACCACTGGATGAGTCTGAATATCTCTTGCTTTTCCAGCAATGAGGTCATGAAATCTAAGTGGCAGGAAGTCTACTCTATTTATTAAAGAGGATCATCATCATCATCTATTTATATAGCGCCACTAATTCCGCAACGTTGTACAGAGAACACACTCACATCAGTCCCTGCCCCATTGAGTTTACAGTCTACATTCCCTAACATACACAGACAAAAACACAGACTATGGTCAATTTGTTAGCAGCCAATTAACCTGCCAGTATGTTTTTGGATTGTGGGAGGACATCGGAGCACCCGGAGGAAACCCACGCAAGCCAATTGACCTACTAGTATTTTTTTGGAGTATGGGAGGAAACCCACACAGACACAGGGAGAACATGCAAACTCCACACAGATAAGGGCATGGTCGGGAATTGAACTCCTGACCCCAGTGCTGTGAGGCAGAAGTGCTAACCACTAAGCCACCGTGCATAGAGAGAATATCAGCTAGTATAAGATGTGAGTGTTTCTACATAGATATGCTGGGAAATATATAAAGGCATGCTCAGTAACTACCCATGTTTTCCTGGAGTCATGAAGGTGAATAATAGCTTGGAAATAACTAACCTAGGTTAGTCTCATCCTCATAGACAAGACAACTCGAATTAAAAATAATGTACAATAGATCAAGGTGTGCACAATAAAACTTATAATTCCAAATATTTTGGCAAATTATGAAACGCTATACATAAAAAATTTATTAAAAGAAACAACTTACAAGAAATCATTTTTCAAAGTAACATCCTTTGAGTTAATTCCGTTTATTTAAAGAAATATTATCCAAATCATTTAACTGAAAATAAATATAACTGCCATGCACTTACACAGCTGAACAATCACTTTCCGCTTTTGGTAATTGACTTTGTACAACCATTTGTGGGATTGCAGTTACAGCAATCTAGATGTTACTCACTCTGGACTGACCTGTAAGATGGACTGAGGGGTTGGAGCGGAAGTGATGTTCTAGGAGGTAGAAGAAACGATTCCGAAGCTCCACACAAATATGTTTGCACAAGAAATATTTTCAAAATGACTTATCGTTGGTGAGTGTGAGCATTCCACATTCTGAGGTCAAAACCAACTGCGATTTTCTATCATTATTCCACCAGCAGGACTGAATACACGTTCACATAATACACTTGACTAAGGGCAAAGAAGATTTTCTAGCCATTGGTGGAATATATTTTGCAAGTTTTCAAGTGAATCTCAGTCAGGTGAAACTACTACTCCATTTTGTGTCCATAAATTGCAGAATTGGTGACTCTTCATCCTGTTTTTCAAAAAAGTTCTATAAAATTCCCCTTAAAATAACATATTTACGATTTGGTTGTAATTGGTTGTGTCCTAACCTTGGAGGCAGTTTTGGTCTGGTAAATGTCATTCACGCATGTTCACTGAGGACCTGATTAATGAAGGCACGCAAAACAAACATTATTTTATTAAGAAATGCACGCAATTCAGGCATACACACGTACGCGGATCTAAAGAAACGCGTCTTGTTGAATGTGGATGTGGGTACGCTTTGCATATACAGCACTTGCCGTAATGAGACAGACAATACACACTACAGGATACGAACAATACATAAGTACAATATAAAGTTCTAGTAAAATGCACAGGAAAAAAGTCGATAATTGTCATCTGTTAATAATATAGTCACTAAAGAAAAACAATTAAAAAAAAAAAGTCCCCCCCCTTTGAAAATACATTTATTGAGATGTTATTAATGTCTACTGTTCATTTTTACAGTTGCTCTTGATTGCAAACACATATTCTAGCATGCATACGCGACTGTCATCGATATACTAGGCACTTACACTTGCCCTCTATCTGGTGCAAATAGTACGACTGAAAAACACTTACTTTAGAGATGCCCAAAGCCTGAATAGGATGCTGGACGCCCTTGCTGTATATTGACTACATGCATACACCCCCATCCTTAACCCTTTCTGCCTCTAAAACTGCAGGCTGTCGGAAGTGTCCTGTATGTTTGAAGATGAATTGGGTTCACTGGCCTTTTCTGAGTATGTGCAATGTAATCTTTGCGCAGAATATGGCACGTATTGGTGTTTATGTTCCTTAAGGGATCAGGTCCAATGTGTTAAATGAACAATTGGAAGTAGGTGAAATCGTGAGGAAGTTTACTATGTTCAAGACACATGATGGCACGTTAGCAGAGCCCTTAAACGTTGGAGAGTGCAACACAGAAAACAATGGTGCATAGAAAACTGTCCCGGATATGGAACAAAATATAGGAGAGCCACAATATGACAGGAGCCAATGTCACAGAAGTGCAGGTAAACTCAAAGCTTGAAACAACAATATAAAGTACACTGGCTTACAGAATAACCACCTGGCAGGCATGCATGAAGTGGAAATGTCTCTGAGAATCAGGTTTGGATATTTGAATACAACTGTAACTGTAGGGGTGCGGTATGACAGTACTGGGATATCACAGATACCGTATAAAGCTGAAATCAAACAGGGACCCAAAAGAATGCAGAATATCAGAATAAAAAAGCAGATCCTAAAATCCTAACAGCACATTTGCTATTATGATTGGTCTATCATTCTCTTTCTCTATGCACCATGGAATACTTTGTCTAAGCATCTCTTGGCAATGCAAATGCACAGACTACCTTCCTGACCTGGCAATAAAGTCCTCATGTTGCTACTTGTAGTGTGGATGTAGCAGGATTAATATTAGATAATCACATCTTCTCTTGATCATTTTGTACGCTCTCAGGTTTAATGCATATTAGTATACTGTGTGCCATGGCTGATAATTTCCCACCCTCTATCTGTGTTTCTCATAAAACACTAATCTGACCTTCAGGAGGAGGAGGAGGAGGATGATGATGATGATAATGAGGATGCTGATGATGATGATTATGATGATCACCCTGTTCATGCTTGATCATTGGTTTGGAGAGGGAAGCAGCCCACGGCAGTGATCAAACCCATTATCTTGATGTGTAGAGCCTAACAATACTCTAGCAAAAAGAGTGTGTAAAATGTCACTATGCAACAATAATCCATGTTAATAAAGTTGATTACCTCATTACAAATGTACTCAATTAGTTGCATTTGTAATTAGTGGAAAATTAATTCCCTACAATTTGTGGATGTAACCTAACATTGTCATTGATGACGTCTCTGCTCTTTCAATCATAGCCCTTGTAGAATTCCATGTAGTTGGAACATCACATATGAGCTGATGTTGGGACAAATTGTTCCACCTTTTAAATGTGTGGTGAGTATTTCTTGCAAAATTAGATTTTTTTTTACATGGGTACAGATGTTCCTTGACCTTGCTGATATGCATTGCAGTGTCTTGGTAATTGTGCAACAATTATGTATTATGAACAGTGAAAGACATACATTAACTGTAGTCATCTTTTTGCTAAAGGAACATTTAGAAACTATAGTCTAGGATGTTTCCTGTTGTTGGTTTTTATTTTTCTACAATACTACCAAAAGCCATTATGGTTAACGGCCATAGATGTAGCTTTGACATTTCCCATGGATTTATTATACTTGATGACGATTGAGAACTTATTGTCTGTACTCAACTGTCAACAGGTGCGGCTTCAGTCCCAGAATGATCAAAATGTACATTATCATCAACCTCATCACCATCAGCAAGGACAGCAGGGCTACATTAATACGTTCATTTATGTTGGTGGAACTGCCATCTTGTTTGTCAGGTCTTATGTGTTCCTCCAAAAAGAGATTATGATGCCTTTCTATATGTTGGATCAGGGATGACCTTCTAAACTTTTTTCCCTGGCCTTATGCAAATGAGACACTAGAGACCTTTAGAACATTAATTTATTAAAGTACAGATGAATTTATCATAGAGCTATCTAACATAGAGAACCCATGTTAGCTTCTCTGGATCATGTTGTGCAGGAGTTAAATGTCAGCCTACATTGTAAAAGAACATGCACAGTAGATAAAATTAACTTATACAATGAACACGATCCTCTTTACCCTCTGTTTAATGTCTCAATCATCCTCATATGTCCTGATATTGTTTTTATTTGTGATTTGTTTCTTTGACTGGTTTGTTATACTGACTTTCTAGCACTACAGTTTTGTAGCGCCTTGTAAATAAGCAATGATGATGATTTCAAAACTCAAAACAGATATAGTGAGAACAAAGGATTTGACAATTGTTTACTTTTCATACAACTGACACTTGGCCGACCATTTAGTACATATAACATATCTGTCCTCCTTGGTTCCAAAGACAAACTACTGTACAACATACATCTTTCTATTCTACTCTTAAAGGAAAAAGTATTTGTTCATTTATAACCCTCACCATTCAATTAATTCTCACACTGGTGACCTCGACTGGCCATTTGTGCACATATCACTCTTTTGATGATTGCCATGTTATCCATGTCAGTTGCAATGGTAACTAACCTTTTAGATAATGTATGTCATTTATTTCCTGAACTTGGAAATTTCTTGCCTGTTGTTTGTAAGGTTGTAGGTGACGTAGGACTACTAGCCAATGCATGGTATTGTGTTATTGGATTCACTTAGCCTATGAAACATGAAACTTCCCCTCACAGTATGTTGTTGTTTTGGGGGTCAGAGTGGGGGAAGTTGTGCCTCTGAAATGCAGTTGGTGTGTTTATCATGTGCCTATTGAATTTCAGCAGCATCTAGTTACACGACTATTTCCTCATCCTAATCATTGCTTGATACAGCTTCACAAGAAGCTTCCGAAACTACTTATGGCTGATTTGGCAAAATTTGGTGTCTAAACAACAAACTCTGGAGAATCATGGAACACCATCTCCATTTACAAAGTAGCTTTGACTATGGAAACACTGTTGTCCTACCATTATGTCCTATGTGGGATGGTCCTGCAGCAATAATGAGACCAGCCCCTTCCCCCATACATCACAGTGCTAATCCTGACTATACACATCAGGCACTGTTTAAAGGACAGTAAATAAATACATAATTGATTAAATGGTTCACTTATACAGTGCACTGTGCAAAAAGCAATCAACTAAAAAAAAAATACAGATAGCATGCAGCCCAAAATCCTGAACTAGTCTCAGTGCTAGTGAGCTTAGTCTGTGTTTCCATTATAACAGGGAGATCATGAGCATGAGGTTCCTCTGTTATGGTGAAAACAAGCCGCCTCTGGTCAGTGCTGGGCTGGTACCACATGCTAAAAGTGCTGGACCTGTTCTTGAATCCACTGGGCTGTGGAGTCTGGGATATTTGTCAAGGTTGAGACGACTGAAGTGTCCCTTAAGACTTTTTTTATTCTAAATAGGTTGGATGAGACTAAGGAAGCATTAAAATAAATTTTCTTTGCTTCATTCCCACTGACACCTGCATTGCTCCTTTTCTTGTACGATATACTTAGTGAAGTAGGGTTTTCTGAGCATGTTTGCAATTTATTGCCCATGCCAATAAATTCATACTCATCTGACCACTATTGAGCATGATATGAGACTAAATTTTCATATTTATCATCCCTTTGAGGATAACCTCACATCAGAGTATTACTGTCTCATTATGCTTATCCTCAAACTGTTAAGAATAGTCATTGGCGCTTAATTGTAATTTTGGATGTACTTTGTTTTCACCACTCATAGGAGCTGACATATTGTCTCTGATACAAATATATAATGAAAATAAAAACTTGGTATCATGATTTGATAAAGGAGAAACAGATTATTTTATTATTATCTTAATTGCCAGCGTGGGCTAGCCAATCAATAATTTCATGTTTTTAACTGACAACTAAAAAAAACCCATTTTGAGGTTACTTTTCTTTTTTGCATGAAAGTCATCATGCTCTATAAATGAATTAACAGTCAATAAAATAACCTTGATATTGTGGTCAGTTAGAGGTGATAGTCAGACAGATAGTAAAAACATTTTTTTGTGTGACAGTAATTGAGTTGTAAAGATGACACCAGTTGAAATGGCAATGTATTGTCTGCATATTTCTATGCTTAAATCGTAAATGGTCCTAATGACCAGAGCAGAAATAATAGGGTGCATATTAAAACATATACCAGTTTAGATGAGAATGCATTGTCTGGGTATTACAAAAATATTGGGGGGGGGGGGGGGGCAAGTGGATGCGCTTTAAAACACGCAACAGCTGAGATAACAAGCAATGTAGTCTCATTTTCATTCATTTATATAGCGCCACCAAGTCCGCACTGTCCAGAGAATATTTATCATTAACATAAGTCTCTTTCCCATTGGCGCTTACTGTTTCAAATCCCAAACACACACAGACACAGGCTAGGGTTAGTTTTATCAACAGCCGATTAACCTACTAGTATATTTTTGGAGTGTTGACGGAAACAGGAGTACCCGGAGAAAACCCACTCTAACACGGGTAGGACATGCCCATTCCACACAATTTAGACTCTGGTCCCTGATTGGAAATCAAACTCATGACCCCAACATTGTGAAGCGTAAGTGCTAACCACTGAGCCTATATCAAGATGTTGATGCTTGATGTTTAAACACGTAGGTGGGGTATGACAATATAGAAAAGTTTGGATGTATCACAGTAGTGAAATAAATACAAATGTTAGAAATGTAAAGTTATAGGTAGTTTGTACAATACAAAAAAAAAGACTCAAATCTATTGGACTCCATAAGATTGTTGCTCACCATTGGGGTTACCAACTAGAGTGTAAAACAAACAATAGGTAAATCAGACAATCCTGTTATGTCCCAAGTATTTCACAGAACTGAAGTGAAGATGAAGAATAGAATAGACAGAGGCCAGGGCACTGATAACTCACTGCGCAAGTCACAATCACAGAATGTAACATTCACAGACTTTTCCCCCTAGAACAATCCTATTAAGGAGTTCCATAGTGGCTGTAAGATAGAATGCTATAAACATTAATCATTACTTTCTAGCTGGCTACTTTAGGTGCCATACACTGTAATTAGCCTGCCTCCCCAAGAGGCAAATGTTGTGTGAACCTGGACCAAACTATGCAAACTATATTGTGAATTGCCCGAATATCAGAATTGGTGGGTTCAATTCGCCCCATCTCTACAAGTAATACCATCTCACTTAGGCGCCAGATCTGTGGGTGCTGGGGGGGGGGGGGGGGGGGTTGGAGCACCCACAATGTTTGTGCTACCACTTACATGGCTTAATTATTTAAGGAAAGTAAGGCAAAAAAGGAGTAAATGTTCTCTGGGACAAACCATGTTACAATGCAAGGGGTGCAAATTAGTTTATTATTTTTGCACATAAGTAAAATACTGGCTGTTTTTTTCATGTAGCACACACACTTGATAGTTAATTTTTACTCTGAAATTTAAAGTTAATCTAGGACATGCCCTTCCCAACTATAAATCTGTCTCCACATTTAAATTTAACTCTCCTCCAATGTAACATGGTTTTGCCAAGTGCAAAGTTACTTCTTTTTTAGGCTTTGCTCTACTTAATGACTCAGGCCCACCATGCATGACATTTGTAGCGAAGAATTGTGACCAATTATTTTAAAAAGTTGGCTCATGTGCCATTTCAGAAGGAAAAATTTTAAGCAAATGCATTTTTTTCATGCTGCTCACAGAAATGCACTAATGAAAAAGTGGCCGCACTTCAACCAGAGACACGACAACCATTTAGTTCTAAACAACACAATAAATTAATATTTTAGTGTAAGTCAGTCTGCTTTAAAACAGCAGTTTAATGCAGATATTCCAATGAAACAATTGCAATTCAACTATAATTAAAAATAAACACTCATTTCTGTATAGACCCATCAGACACTCACTAGCAATATTGTAAATATTAAACTGTACATTCTTTCATTAAGTGATTTTATAACAGTATTTTTTTAAACTATCTTTTCCCTTCATTTGCTTCAATGTGCCAATTTTATCATATCCTGTGTGCTGTAAAATACATTTTTTTCCATCTCTAATTTTATTCTTATTTCCGTCTGCTTTAGCAGATTGGCTCAGCAATTTTATATGCACTGTGTTATTCCCTGTCATTTTCAACTCTATATCAAAATTAGTTTATATGGTGAAAATCTCCCCAGAGGTTCAAAATTGCAAAAATAGCATTATGAATATTCATGAATGGCTATAATGCCCGTATTTTAAATATACCCAACAATTGAATATAGTATAAGTTACACTAGCAATATTGGCTGTCTAAAGTATCTGAGCTATTTCACAGCAGAGACTAAAGTCTAACTTTCTATCAGTGGGGATATTACAGCACTGCTGTTATCAGTCATATAGAGAGAGAAAAACAGACTGCAAATAGAATATTTATGTAGCTGATGAAGTATTGGCATCGATTTAACAGTATAAGTTATATTTAACTGCATCATAAAGTTGATCTGCAAGCGTCTGATATACTAAAAATCTCATCATATTCCTAGATCATTTTTAGTTTCAAAATTTTAGTTCTATCAAGAATAACTTTTTAAATCCTTAGCCTATTCATATTGTGGTGAACTTTCTATTTTTCTGCATAGCTGTCAGGTGGCCAGAAGCAGGGCCAAGTTTTGCAAATGTGGAGCCCTGTGCCCCCCCTCTCAAACTAGAGGGTTGTGGTTATTGCCATAGGGATGTGTCTAGACTCACAAAGCGGCAAGTATAGTGCCCCCTGGTTCATTTCCTCCCCCTATAGTTGTCTGTCTCCCCCCAGACTCAGCTCTCACTCCCAGGATGGTATTAATTATCCATTGTCTCCAGACCACACTCCCAAGTTCTCCTCCCCCTTATCTTCCTGGGTCGCTCTCTAATAGCCCTCAGAAAGGCATTAATCTGTCCCTGTACTCAGCCCTCCTCACTCCTTCAGTAATCTTCCAGCCTCCTAGGGCCCTCCCCCACCTTAGAATGGTATTAAAACATCACGGTTTCCAGTCCCCCTAATACTGATCCCCTCTCCTTTGCTTTTTGGTTATTTGAAAGACAGAAAGTTACTTACATTACAGGCCACAACCAAGAAGTGGCTGCTCTTGACATCTCCCCTCTGGAAGGTGATTGGAAGGAGAAACACTGTGGACATGACAGTTGGTACTCTCTATAGGTCCTCTGCGGTATTACTGAAATACTAGTGGGATCCTAGGCAGATGGGTCTGCTAGAGCCATGAAGCTTGGTGCACAGGTGGTCTATGGCCACAATGGGGCCCAGCACTAATTAACCTGGCAGCTCCCCCACCTTCAACTTCGCCATATATGCCCCCTCTTCATTACAGTATTCTTAAAAAATATATATATATATTATTAAGTAAACTATAAAAATAAATATAGAATTATGAAGAAAATTAAAATAAATACAATGTTGAGAAACTGATTACATATGGGGTTCCTTCAGATAATTGTGTGTGTATGTGTTTGTGTGTGACACACAAACAAACACATACATACATACATACATACATACATAAATACACAAATGAACACACTCATATATACAGTCAAACCAGATAAAAGGGGTTACTAAATTACAAAATGTAATGCAAATGTGCAGAAAGCCATAGCCAATCAACAATGGTACTAAGACATCTAAGTCTTACAGTTTTAGCTTTGCCAAGATAGCCGTGTGCCCTGCACAAGCATCTCTTAATAGAGAGCATTGATCTTTCTCTGAGCTTCCGCTTTTTGCCTGGTGAAAGAATAATTCTAATGCTTACACCAAGGAGGAGAACATCTACATATATTTTGTCCTGAGTTGGCACTTATAACCAATGCATTAGGGTAACTCTAGATCAATCCGAACTGGAACCCTTTAGCGATTCACAAACCTGAACCTACAAGTATAAACATTTGTAGTAATTTAATATGAAATGAGTATGTTGAAAAAATAGTAATAACTCTATTGTCTGATGTAATTACTAGAGATGGGCGGGCTCGGTTCCCCGAGAACCGAACCCACCCAAACTTTGGCTATCCGAGTACCGAGCCGAGTAGGCTCGGTACTCTCCCTCCTGCTCGGAATCCAAATCGAGGCCGAACGTCATTGTGACGTCGTTGGATCTCGGGGCTCAGTTCTCGCGATACTTGAAGATTATAAATACACGCCTCCACAGCAATCCATCGCCATTTGACAGAGGGAGAGAGCAGGGTGTAGTCACAGGCTGATTAGAGCAGGGACAGAGAATACAATATTCTGATTCCAATTGTGCTAACAAAAATCGCTAGAGAAGAGTAGAGGATAGAGGAGTCTTTTTATTTTCAATATTTGGCACTCAAAGTGCTTTTTGGGTGTCCCTCATTATTTTGCCTAAATATTTCTGTCTGTCAAAATTACTATCTGTCAGTAGATTTACCAAATAATTTTTAGCACTCCCCAGTGCTTTTGGGGTGTCCCCCATAATTGTGCAGAAATATTTCTGGCTGTCCAAAGTCATATCTGTCAGCAGTATCTACCAAATAATTTTTAGCACTCCCCAGTGCTTTTGGGGTGTCCCCCATAATTGTGCATAAATATTTCTGGCTGTCAAAAGTCATATTTGTCAGCATTATCTACTAAATCATTTTTAGCACTCCCCAGTGCTTTTGGGGTGTTCACCATAATTGTGCATAAATATTTCTGGCTGTCAAAAGTCATATTTGTCAGCAGTATCTACCAAATAATTTTTAGCACTGCCAAGTGCTTTTGGGGTGTCCCCCATTCTTTTGCATTAATATTTCTGGCTGTCAAAAGTCATATTTGTCAGCAGTATCTTACCAAATAATTATTACCACTACAAGTGCTTTGCGCTCAGAATGGATTCAAAGCAGTCCACATATAATCAGAAGCAACCAAGTTCTGTCACCAGTCCTGATGGTAGTGTTCCCAGTACGTCATCTGGGCAAGTCGATGTCAAACTACACAGTGTTTTGAAATCAGTCCAAAAAACACACACCAAAAAATAATTTACTGTGTTGAAGCGAAAAAGAAGTGTAACTGAGGAAAAGTTAACTGCCGATAAAAAAAAAATTGCCAACATGCCATTCTACACACGCAGTGGTAAAGAGAGAATGAGGTCTTCACCTTTGGCTATTTGTGGCAGATCCCAAAAAGTTACCGAGCCTACAATTGGTGCACAACTACTGTTATGCATCAAAGCCGAGCTGCAAGATAACAGTAAGGCATTAGAGGATAATGTTTGCTCTGATTCACAAATGACACCAATCCCTGTGGAGAGTCCATCCAACAGTGGTATGTCTAATCGTGAGCATTCTGTTTGTGTACCCATAAAGAAGGGCCCTTTCAGCAGTTCTGCTGATGTGTACCTGAACAGCCCGAGTGTAGCCGGTGATACACAAATTGAGGATGCCACTTTGGAAATAGAAGAGGATGAGGGGGAGATTTGTGGAGGTAATGAGGGCGCTAATGAGGATGTTGATGATTATGATGCAGACAGATACCAAATTGCCTTTCTCAATTTCTATTTATATTCTAGATTATATAACGGCTGAATAGTTTTCTATTTTACTCCTAGTGGAGAGGGGATCTGATGCAGACAGATACCAAACTGCCTTTGTCCATTTCTTTGTATATTCGAATTTCTAGTTCCACAGTCTGTGCAGGCTGCTTTGTTTATATTAAACTACAAGTGGAGGGCGGGGGGCATAGATAGCCACCAAACTACTGTGGTCCATTTAATTTTACTTTCTAGTTCCACAGTCTGTGCAGGCTGCTTTTTTTATATTGAACTACAAGTGGAGGGCGGGGGGCATAGATAGCCACCAAACTACCGTGGTACATTTAATCTTACTTTCTAGTTCCACAGTCTGTGCAGGCTGCTTTTTTTATATTGAACTACAAGTGGAGGGCGGGGGGGCATAGATAGCCACCAAACTACCGTGGTCCATTTAATTTTACTTTTTAGTTCCACAGTCTGTGCAGGCTGCTTTTTTTAATATTCAACTGCAAGTGGAGGGTGTAATATACACCCAAAGACGATGGCTACATTGCCAATAATCAAAGATGGAGGAGGTAGACAACCAGGTTTGTCTGTATAATTTGCAGACAAGTGTTTGAATTAAGGATGGCCTTCCAGGGATTAAACTGTTTTTTTCATAATTTATTAGCTTTAGAATTACCTCACTTATCTAAGAAACTGGTGGAGCACTAAATTAGGTTATTTTAGACCAAAAAATGGTATTTTTTTCAAAAATAGCAAAACAAAACCAAACAAAACCAAAACCAAAACACGCAAGGGCGATTTTGCAAAACCAAAACCAAAACCAAAACACGAAGGTAATCTAGATCCAAAATCGAATACAAAACCAAAACACAGGGGTCAGTCACCATCTCTACTTGAAAGCCATTGCCGTTTTAAATTTCCCCTGCAAAGTTGACGGAAATAGACGACTTGTAAAATCCGCTGGTTGATAAATTTACCCCCAGGGATTAGAATAGTGTTATAAAACGAGACTGATGGTTGTTATTGCTGTGTCCTAATTACCTTAAGAAAAACTTTACTTTTTCAACCCCAACTTCTTTCCCTGCAATCCCATAATAAAAAAACATTCCTATAAAACTGTCCAAATATTGGAGTCTTGTCTCTATCAGCCAGAGAACACCATTAAAGTGTATGACAATGTGATGGTGATTGTTGCATTGTTGTTGGCTCCTTTTAATTTGCTTGGGTCATTTACGAAAGTGCAAAAGTGCGCCTATTTTAATGCAAATCTACCCATCTGTCTGGGAACATTGGCTTGAGGGTCAAGATGGTGGTATCTGCGGGAGTGCAACTGTTTTACATTGGGTGATGGGAGGCGTTGGACGGATTGGGGTTCTTTTCGGAAGTATGGATTAGGCACCTGAATTTATATCCACTAGGACGCCTATTGTAGAGAGTGTATTAGAACCAGGTCCAAAGTCCCAGTAGAGTCTATGGAGATTACCGGTATATTTTTATTTTTTATGAATTCAAAACATTAAAATATTTTTAAAAGAATTTGATCCACAGAGACAGTTTTTTAAAATATATTATCTGTCATTGTATTTTTTTATTACATTTTTTAATTATTTGATTTTTCTCCAGACACCACAGCGCTGTCCTTCGGTGTGTTTGTATTTCAGAATTCATGAGATGTCTTAATAAATTAATTAACCAACCAACTGTTCTAACTCAAAAGAGAATGCAAACCCTTGCACAAAATGTTGCCTCTGGCAAAACCTGTACTGATAAATACAACTGTTGTTAAAAAATGAATAAATGTACACTCAATGCACTTTTTTAATTTGTTAAATTATAAACAAATAGTTTTGTACAAGATGCTCTCTTATATAACAGACGTTTCTGTTGCTACACATCCCACTAAGGAAACATTTTCAAAATAAATCATTTATATCACACAAATGAGTTTTATCCTGGACTGAGTTGACCTGGACAAGCCTTCAGCGCTCAACCGTCACAAGCAGTCATTATTTAAATATATGATTTGTTAATCATCTTTGTGCCTCTGTATTGTTTTCTATCATAGGCATTATTATATATTGTTCCACAGTGGCCCCTGCCTGCCATGAACATGCTGGTGCTTAAAGTTCCACAAGCCCTGATATATAAAAACTGCCAATGTCAGCCAGTCCTTGCAGGACTCTATGGTGCCACAATAGCTTGGACTACTGGGTTGGGTACGTAATAGCGATGCTGTAAATATTGACAACACATATCCCGACATGAGGGAACCGAAGCTGTCATCCCCGACAGATTGTTCATACCGACTGCTTGAAAACAGACTGTATGAATTCTGATCAATAAAGATCTAGGGTGGCTGCAATGACGTCACTTTGAAGGGCGGCTCAATTATTCGTGTTGTTACAATGGTACTTTAAGGAGGCGCCGGCTGTACAATGCGCTTTACAAAGCCTTGTACATTGTATAGCCGACGCCTCTTTACATTACCTCCTTAACAGCAAGAATAATTGAGTTGCCCTTTATCGCCCTGTATTATTAAAATACAGCTGTCTCATTCAAGCAAGTTGTTTTATTTCACATTGAAATTTGCTTGTTACAAGGAATATCGAAACCCATGTAATAAAAAAAATATATTAAAAGTCCTAGGTGACTTCAGTGCAGTCAGTTAGGGAGGGAGTTTTTATTCCCAATGTAATATACAAGTCACAAGGCTCTATGTAAAAACCTCTAAAAAAATATTGTCACGGAGTACGGATGAGAACTGTGGTTCATCCGGGTCTGTCTAGATTGACATTACTCTTACCCAAAGGGGCAGAGTCTAACCAGGCAGGTTGTCTTTTCCAGGGCCACCGCAAGGAGTAATGGACTGTGCGGCCACTGCCTTGCAGGTCACGTCCCTATGGGTGAATACTAGATGAGGCCCGCTAGGAGACTAGAGACCAGGTAACAGGCAGCGGAAGGACACAGCGAACAGCAAACGGAGAGCCACTGGAAAAACAGAAGGTTACGAGTGGTAACAGTCAGTGGAGAGAAATCCCTAGACAAGGGGCTTGCACACAAGGAGGTGAAACTGAACAGTACAGCAATGAGTCGCTGCCTTTCCAAATTGTCCCTGCGGTCGTCAGGCTCTGCTGGTTTCAGACCTCTCTGTAAGATGCTGCCCAGTCTGTCTCCACTCCAGAGATCCTCCCAAAATCAGTTCATGAGTGCCGCCATCTTGGATTCAGTCACATAATTCCTCTCAGCCAATCAGGTGATAACAGCCTCCATTCCAGGTTTCCCTCCAAAACCAGTTCATGGGAGCTGCCATCTTGGACTACAGCTGACCACAGTCTCCAACTACTATAAAAGGACTTCCGGGAGCCCTTACCTGTTTCCAGCTCAACGTTATATTTCAGACGCCAACCTCGTTCTCTGCCGTCTTGCTATTAATCCAGCTCAGACAGTGCAATCTGCATTCCGGCTCCAGTCCGATTCCAGCACTCTGGTTCCATCCACTCTTGTAGCATTCTGGTTCCGGTCCGGGTACAGCGATCCACTTCCAGCATTTCGGTTACAGCATTCCGGTTCCAGTCCGGTTACAGTGATCCACTTCCAGCATTCCAGTTTCAGTCCGCTTACAGCGATCCATTTCCAGCATTTCGGTTACAGCATTCTGGTTACAGAATTCCGGTTACAGTCCAGTCCAGCATTCCGGTTCCAGTCCAGTCCAGCAATCCAGTTCCTGTTTGCTCTCCTCTGCTAGTGTAATCACCATCTGCACCAGTCCATTCACTACATGCAGAGGAACATTATCAGGCCACCCAGCTTTGTCCACGTAGTCACCAGTCCAGCTCCAGAGACACATCCCTGTCTGGGTACAGACAGATCCTCAGGCGTGACAAACAGCAAGTTGAGCCAAATAGCAAAGATAGACTGCAGAGAGGGTGTCACTGAACAACAGACTGAGCACCTAACTGCTATGTCAGGTGCCTTCAATACACCGTGGAGGAGAAGGAGCCAATAAAGACAGGCACAGAGCTAATAAAAGAGAGATTGTGTCTGCGCATTGGTAGACCTGAATGCAAGATGGCGGGCACCATCAAAGGATCCCGTCACTCAGTGCCGCGGAAGCTTCCTGCGTGGAGCAGGTAAATGCGTGTGACAAATATATTCCTGTATTTGATTAGTAGTGATGCAATTTACATAAGGAATAATGTACCTCTACTAAAAACTAAATGGTATTAGAAGTTACCATGATTTGTTTTATGCATGGATGTCAACACCTCATCAATCTCCTATAAAATTCTTATATAGTATAGTATGGGTACTTTATTCCAGCTATATTTCACAGTTCATGATATCAGAACATAGCAATGATAAGGATATAGCATAATATTAAATATACCCTATAAAGTACAATATTTCTATTTCATTTCTATCCACTGATCTGCAATAATTGAATAATATATAGCGCTACAATATTAACAATTAAAACGGTTTGGCTTATAGCAGGCCTTTCACACCAACGTTCCCTTCTGTCATCTGGGAGATGTGATTTCCTGTCAGTAATCAGTAATGCACAATGCATTAGCAGCACTTACTAACATGAGATTTAGCACCGCCGGAGCCAACAAGTCAATAGTTCTATAATCCCAAGTAAGACATTAAAGTGTGAAAAGTTTTTAAAACAAAAATAAACCAATATATTAAGTTATGCATCAAGATTTTCATTTTTGAAGTCGAATTTCAAAGCTATCATGCTCTGGGCTGTTTAGATACATCGATATTACAACATGTTTTTTTATTTTATAATGATAACTTTAGACAAAAGAGTCGGCTCGTTCACACGTTTCCCTGGATTAAAGCATAACCCCAATGGACTACAGCAAACATGTCTATTCTTAGTTCCCAATCTCTATGTACCATAAGACTATATAGATATGAAATACAGTTGTGGTTACATGATAATTCTGTAACTATACTGAATATAAACGTTTACATGAGAGACAAATTTTCTGTACTGTGGTCAAATTTGATAAACACAACTTCAACTTGTAAAACATGTCACCTAAGCTAACAATATTACAACCAGTTTCCTTTGGGCAGGGGCGGATCTAGAGAATTCTTCTACCCGGGGCGATTTAGGGGGGGGGTGATTTAGGCCCCGCCCCCTTTTTTACATCTGAGGCTGCCGGCGGCTGCATACTATGTGCAGGTCCGTTCAGCAGTGACAGGTAGGGACAGTGTGCTGCCCGGATGCTCTGATTGTGTTTAAAACACAATCAGAGCAGCCGGGCAGCACACTGTCCCTGCCTGTCACTGCCGAACGGACCTGCACATAGTGTGCAGCCGCCGGCAGCAAGCCCCTGCTAGGGGGGGGGAGCGATCGCCCCAATCGCCCCCCCCCCCTGGATCCGCCACTGCCTTTGGGCCATGGTATGTAATCACCTGACTGGACTTACATAAAAGTCCTGCAAAGTGGCAGACAGCCACACATGACTAATAATAGTTCAGCAATAAGGCAAGTGAGGACCAAAAATCTGGTTTTTGCTTTTAATAGCATGGTAATGTCAGTATGAACATAACTTTGGATCGTGACAAAACCATGTTGCAATGCGAGGGGAGCAATTTAGTTTATTATTTTGCACATAAGGAAAATACTGGCTGTTTTTTCATGTAGCACACAAATATTTAAATCCAAATACTTGCTTTATGTTTACACTGACATTTAAAGTTGATATAGGACATGTCCTACTCCAATTATAAATCTGTCCCCACGTTTTAAATTTACCTCCCCCTCCAATGCAACATGGTTTTGCTAAGGTAAAAAGTTACTCATTTTTTTTTTTGCTTTGCTTTCCTTAATGACTCAGGCCTACTGTAGTTATATCAGGGTGGTCCAGTTTAGCGTAGTTACAGTATGTGAACAGTTTTGCTCTAGGATGACCTTCATCATCATCAACAGTTATTTATATAGCACCATCAGATTCTTGTCATTTATAAAAGAAAGATGTACAAAGAAACAAAGTAACCGAGGCTCCCAGCTTTCCAAAAGTTCAACACTTGTTGAAATAAAAAATAATACGAAAAACACTGCAGACAGCATCTGCTAAGCTTCCCCCATTTCTAGTTCTAAAGAAATCATCAACAAAATATATAAAGGGAATATATCACTGCTTGCTAGAAATGACCTCCTTATGCTTATACTTGGAGTTATATTGTATCTGAAACACAGGCAGAGAGCGACTCATCATGTCTACATAGATCAAAAGCTTAAAGAGCTGGCACATTTGTTTTTGCGGTCAATGAGTTAGTCCTCAGTATTGAATACCTGAAAGATGCTTATTCTTCCATCCAGATTTACTTTATGGTTGCGGATGCAAGTAAACTATGTTGCTTTGATGCATCCAGCAACAAATACAGAACGCCATCCCTGGCTTTAATAATTGACAATTACCCGAAGAACGGTGCAGAAATTGTTTTTGGAGAAAGTCTCGTTAATGCGCATTAAACAAAATATCAGGCCAACAATTTTAGCATACTTGAAACCCAAAGGAATGCATATGTGACCAACCATGCCCTTAGTCCACATCAGACAAAGTAGAACAAAAATCCTGAAATAGAACTGTGTGCCACGTGACCAAGTTAGAAATCTTAAGTAAATGGGCTAGGAAGGAAGGGATGTGTACTTCATTGAAGGTCCTTATCGAAACACATGGCAGTTGGTGTACCAAAATACAATACCTATGTTTTTGCAAGTAACGGACCAACAACCCCTATCAGAGGATCCAACAATCTATGGAAGTTTGTAGTTGCAAATTTAGCTAACCATTCTGGTCCTTCTATGTCACCTCAACTAAACCACGTCTCTACTCCTTAAATAGCATAGTTGACTGATAACCCTTATTTTCTGTTTATTTATCATATTTTTGTTTAGTGTCTGTTATTTGTTATAATATTGGCAATGACCATATAATAAAGGTACTTTAAGCAGTGTGTGTGTCGTGTCTTCAGAGAATGTTTGGGGCATTGAAATATCTAGTTAAGACTCTAGATGATGATGATGACCGTCTCTAGTGTTAGTGAACTGCTTGTAATTGACTGTTTGCAATTGCTCCTCTTGACATTGATCGGGCCTTAATTATGCAAATTGTGCAACTATGACCCCCAGACTCAGAAGAAGGATGTCCCCTCCGGTATCTCCCAAAGGTGAGATAAAAAATGTTGACATGTATGTCGTAAGAAGTCGAGCTATAAGGCAAAAGCAAAGATTACCTAGGGAGAGGTTAGACCAAGTAAGTTAGTTCTTAACATACTTTATTGATTTGCAATATTACTCACGTAAATCAAATTAAATCTCTAAGTGCCTAAAATATTAAAATTCTTGGAAATCACATGGTGACTTTATTTACTGTAAACGTGAAATTAGAATAGGGAAAAAAAATAATGAAAGCACTGGAGAAAATTTCACATAAATTGAAGTCTGCTTATTTTACAAATGTTCCATTTAATTCTACCTAACAATCTATAAACTGAATCACAGCTATATAATACCGCTTTCATACTGCGGCCCCGGCAATATCCAGGGTTTTTCAAGCCGGGGCTCGGAGCGTCCCAGCTCAGAAACACCATTCATACTGCACCTCGGACCCGGGAATTTCCCGGGTTGACCCCATTCACACTGCACAAGTCTGTGCCCTGGCAATTTGTGGGAGTCATCACCAGAGCAGTTTTCATTGGCTGAAAAATGGTGATGTCATTGAAAGGTGACTGTTTTTTTTTTCCTCCACGAGCTCCCACCGATGACATCATCCTCCAGAGACAGGCAGACAGCCAATCAGCTTGTTTTCTGTGCAACCCGGGTTGAAAAACCCGGGTTGCACCATTCATAGTGCAGGCAACCCAGGTCCGACCCGGGAATTACCCCTCGATAAATCCCGGGTTGAAGACCCAGGTTTTTAGGCCCGGGATTTTTGACTTGTACCATTCATACTGCACCAAGACCCAGGTTGTTTGAGCTCTCCCCGGCAAAAACCCGGGATTTTGGTGCAGTATAAATGGGGTATAACTCATCTCTGTTCAATATCCCCAGGAATCTATCTCACTGAGATCAAAGGAAAAATGCAACTTCCAGAAAAGAAAAAAAAAATTCCTTCAAATTTACAGATGTAACAAGAATTAACATTACATTGGGTGAATCACGCATTTAACTTATTACCGCATTCCTGTGTGACCATGTTGCATCGAGTAGCAACAACATAATGTCCCTCAATCCATAAAGCTGTTTGCTTGTATTACCAGTACTATCCACTAGAGGGGTTCTCACTTTGCTTCGTGAAAGTCGAGATTTAATTCATTGTGGCTTTGTGACATCACAAATTTCTTCACTGTACTAAGACATGTGTCAGGGAATTTAAAAGTGCTTAAAAGAGAGTCCATGCATTCATCACACAGAGCAATTATCAAGCAATGCATGAATAGTGTAACATCATAAGTCCATATATATTATTATTATTATAATTATTATTAATACTATTATTATTATTTTTCATTTTTATGTGTAAGATGCCACAAAGTGTCCGCACTGCTTTACAGAAACATAAAATAGGCCAGTACAAGCTATAACATTACGGTACAATAAACAAACAGCACAATAACTCAGGTAGCTCAGAGCACAGAAGGGTGAGGGAATGTCAGCACAACAGGAAACCCATTGTGTCCAAGAGTGTGGGTGCAGCAACAGGTTAAGAGCTACTGAAAAGGTACGGGGAAAAGCAGGAGCTGAATCAGAAGGCTCAAGAAGGAGGTGGGCAGAGTAGCTGTAGAGCATTGTTAAAAGTGATGAAAAAAGGAGGAGAGAGGATCCTGTTCAAAGGAACTTACAATCTAAAGGGAAGGAAGGACAAACCGAAGACACAATGAAAGTGAAATGGGGACAGGGTCGTACAGAGCAAGAAGGAGGAAGGTGAGAGAGGAAGAGGTAGCCGACAGGTGGGTAGTTAGGTAGATGACTGAAAGGCTTTTAAGAAGAGGTGGGTTTTTAATGCCCATTTAAAACTGCTTAGATTGGGTGAGGTTCTGATAGCACGATGAAGATCGTTCCAATGGAGGGGGGCAGCGCAGGAGAAGTCTTGAATATGTGAGTAAGAAGAGGTAGTCAGTGGGTATGGGAGCACCGCCGCGACCCTCACTTCTGCATCCCGGCCGTCGCTATGACGACCGGGACGTCACTTCCGGGTCTCGTCCCGACCGTTGCCTAGGCAACGGTCGGGACGCTGCAGGGCATAGCGCTGCGTCCCGGTATTAGATGCAGCCGGGCGCGCGCACTAATCATCAGGTGTGCTATGTAGGCAGCCCATAGGGCTAATTGTATCTGCACCCCCATTGGCCAGTTTTGCTTTATAAGTCAGGGAGTGCTTAGCCTCCCTGCCGGTTATAGCTCTGTGCTCCTGTGCCTAGCCTGCACCGGTGCCTCAGTGGTGTATTACCTTTGGAATTCTGAATACCTGTGTATGACCCCTTGCCTGTTTACTGGATTTTGCCGTCTCGCCTGTGTCCCTGATCTTTTGGCCTGTACCCCGGATTCTGCTGACCTGCTCGTGACCCTGACCTTTTGGCGTGTTTTTGACTATCCTGGAATGGACGCGGGAACGGAACCGGATCGCCTCCATCTTAAGTTCTAGCTGGCCATGTGGACACTGTCACGGGCACTAGGAGTCTTTACCCAGGGATCACCAGGTGGTAAGCTTACCAGAGCAATGTAGATGGTAATAGTGTGCTCTGGTAGCAGGGTGATCACGGAACAGGCAATAGTAGATAATGAGATGCTCAGGAAAGTCTATGACTAGCAGCACTGGTAATATGGAGGTAATAATACACGAGGAACTGTATGGACAAGGGCAAGTGGAGGTAGTCAGTGGTCTGCGATAGCAAGTTGTACCACTGCTATAGTGAGGAGGAATGTCCAACAGAAACGAGGAAGTGATGAGAGTCAGCGGTCTGCGGATAGCAAGTGGTACCGCTGTCTGAGTGAAGGAATGGAATCCAAGTGGAGGTATCCGGGAAGTCAGTGGTCTGCGGTAGCAAGTTGTACCACTGCTATGTGAGAGGAATGGAACAGGTGATACCGGAACAGGAATCAGTGGTCTGCCTTCAGCAAGTTGTACCACTGAATATATATGTGAGGAGGTGTACGGGGAGAGACTGCAACACAGGATGTACACGGGCACATTAAACACGATCCACAGTAATATGCACAATATATATAAATGACTGAACAGGTCTGCAACTGTAGGAAGTCTCTGAGGTAATCCAGCACAAGATAACACAGTCAATGATGGCAAAAGACTCAGCGGATTGCAGACTCCAGAGGAGAACCAACACAGTCCAGCAAGATATGCAATACACCAGCACAGTCAATGAGAAGTATGCATACCGTGGTTCAGAAGGCAGTCAGATAGGAGTGCAGTGATACCTGGGCGGCAGGAGGCCGACAGGATGAGAAGTCCCTGGATGTAAGAGGCAGGGGTCTAGTAGGTGCAGCGCACAGGTAAGTAGACCAACAGGGACACGAATCACAGGAATCAGTAAAACATGGAACTGGACTCATGGAGGACCCAGGAGAATGGAGATGATCTAGCAGAGGAGTAGCTGATGAGATACGAATCCAATGCTGACAGGAGGGTAGAGACCAGCGGGAAACAGGAAGGCGTGGAGAGCGGATCAGCAGTAGATGGACGATAGCGCTGGCAGCGGCAGCAGGACTCTGCGGACCCACGGGAGAGATGAGATGAGGCTGACGTGCACAGGAGCAGCGGATAGGAATCAGCTAGCAGTCACGATGATGAACACAGGCGAGTTGCCAGCTGGAGACTGTAGTGCACGGAGGCAGCGGGTAGGAATCAGCTCACAGTCACGATGATGAACACAGGCGGGTTGCAAGCTGGAGACTGTAGTGCACGGAGGCAGCGGCTAGGAATCAGCTCACAGACTTGATGATGAACAGGTGAGTGGATAAGGAGAGAAGGCTATAGTGCACGGAGGCAGCGGATAGGAATCAGCAAACAGTCACTATGAAATATAATAGCGTTGAAGTGGTATAGGAGACTGTAGTGCACGGAGGCAGCGGATAGGAATCAGCAAACAGTCACAATGGAATATAATAGCGTTGAAGTGGTATAGGAGACTGTAGTGCACGGAGGCAGCGGATAGGAATCAGCAAACAGTCACAATGGAATATAATAGCGTTGAAGTGGTATAGGAGACTGTAGTGCACGGAGGCAGCGGATAGGAATCAGCAAACAGTCACAATGGAATATAATAGCGTTGAAGTGGTGTAGAAGACTGTAGTGCACGGAGGCAGCGGATAGGAATCAGCTCACAGTCACGATGATACAGTTGATGGTAGAAGTGGTATGGGAACCACAGTAGTAGAAGTGGTTTGGAAACCACAGAGGTAGAAGTGGTTTGGAAACCACAGGAATCAGCAGCGCTGAATACACGAGGAAACACAGGAACACCTTCAGAGACTCATGGGGAATGAGACTCCAAGATCAGGCAACGTGGTGTTGACCACAGGTGCTTAATATAGGGAGTGTTGCCTGATCTGCCAATTGAGTTAAAGGGACATACACTGAAGTATAGGAAAGGGCTGCGCATGCGCAGACCCTCAGGATGGAGGACGGCCACGGTTCCTAAATGTCCGGGAAGAGGCACTCACGGTCCGGTGAGTGACAGACACCCTGTATCAATTAGTCCAGGGCTTGGCCCAGCCATTGTCCGCTCAAGAGGAGACTTCCAAGGCTTCGCAAGTTATGTCAGGTTCCACCTGTGAACCCAAATTGAATCTGCCGTATCTGTTCACCGGAGAGAGAACCTTATTCCGCAACTTTAAAGAAAGTTGTAAGCTGTATTTACACCTTAGGCCTCGGTCTTCAGGATCGGAACTCCAAAGGGTTAGCATTATTATATCCCTTCTGCAGGGAGACCCTCAGTCCTGTGCATTCAGCCTTGCCCCTACAAGTCCTCAGTTACAGTCTGTTGATGCCTTCTTTGATGCCCTAGGACTACTCTATGATGATCCGGACAGAGTTGCCATGGCCGAATCACATCTCAGAGCCCTGAAACTGGATCGTCGCACTGCTGAGGAATACTGTGCGGAGTTCAGACGCTGGTCCACAGACAGCGAGTCGAATGACCCAGCACTTCGGAGTCAATTCCGTTTGGGCCTTTCTGAACAAATAAAAGATTCTCTGGTACAATATCCAGTACCAACTACACTGGAGAATCTCATGCAGCTGGTCATCAAAATTGACCGCAGATTCAAAGAAAGGAAGGCCGAGAAGGACACCTCTTTTCCCTCAAGTTCTTTGTTTGTTCCTCCTGCTGTACATTATGAAGCAGCTGAGCCCATGCAGCTGGGTGCGTACCGTCTCACTTTCGAAGAAAAAACCCGGAGACGTACCTTAGGCCTCTGTCTGTATTGTGACAACAGGGGCCACCTCCTTCGTGCTTGTCCCAACAAAGCAGACAAATCGGGAAAAGAGCAAGTCTAGAGAACGTGGAAGAGGTTTGTCTAGGCTTACAAATCATATCTTCCAAAAATGCACTCCTGGTTCCGGCAGTTATCTCCTTTGGAGCACATTCTGCTCCTGTCTCTGCCTTCCTAGATAATGGAGCCGCTGGAAACTTCCTGGATCTAGACCTGGCTCATTCCTTGGGGGTACCCATCATTAATCACCCATCACTGTCTGTGGTTTGGATGGAGGTCCTCTACCAGGTGGGAAGGTGTGTTCTCAGACACCACTATTACAACTCACCGTGGGGGCGCTACATTCCGGAGCCTTGTCTTTTTTCCTTATTAGATGCTCTTCCGTTCCGGTGATCCTGGAACATCCTTGGCTACAGCTCCACAATCTGGTCATTGATTGGAACAAGGGAGACATTATCCACTGGAGTCCATCTTGTTCTTCGTCCTGTTTGTCTATGCCTGTTCGTTTGCTCCTTGAATCAGCTGCCGGCACCCTACCATGAGTTTCAAGATATATTCTCTAAACAGGCAGCTGACACGTTACCCCCTCATCGTGATTACGATTGTGCTATTGACCTTGTCCCTGACTCTAAACTTCCTAAGGGGAGACTGTACTCCCTCTCGATTCCGGAAACTCAGGCCATGGAGGAGTACATTAAAGAAAATCTGAAAAAAGGTTTCATTAGACCTTCCAGATCCCCGGTAGGAGCAGAGTTCTTCTTTGTGTCTAAAAAGGACGGCTCTCTTAGACCCTGTATTGATTTTCATGGGTTGAATAAGATAACTATCAGGAATACCTACCCACTTCCACTCATATCGGTCTTGTTTGATTAACTTAGAAACGCCTCCATATTCACCAAGATTGATCTACGAGGAGCGTATAATCTTATACACATCAAGAACGGAGATGAATGGAAGACCGCATTCAATAACCATACAGGCCACTATGAGTACCTGGTCATGCCTTTTGGTCTATGCAATGCACCTGCTGTCTTCCAGGATTTAATTAACGATGTGCTACGAGAATTCCTGGGGCGCTTTGTCGTAGTATACCTGGATGATATCCTAATATATTCTTCATCCATGGAATAGCACCGTCTCCATGTGAAACAGGTTCTTACTAAACTTCGACAACATCAACTCTTCGCCAAGTTAGTGAAGTGCGAGTTTGAAGTCCAAAAAGTCTCGTTTTTAGGATATATTATCTCTCTGGTGCCGTCTTGTCCCAGAAGGATCCCAGACATCATAAACTGCACCCATGTGCTTATTTCTCACGAAAATTCTCCGCTGCTGATAGAAATTATGATGTAGGTAACAGAGAACTTTTGGCTATTAAATGGGCATTTGAGGAATGGCGACACTGGCTGGAGGGTGCTGTTCATGTCATCTCTGTGCTCACAGACCACAAAAATTTGCTGTTTATTGAATTGGCCAAATGTCTTAACTCCAGACAGGCACGTTGGGCCTTGTTCTTTACCCGCTTCAACTTTACCATTTCGTACAGACCAGGTTCAAAAAATGTTAAAGCAGATGCACTCTCCCACAGCTTTGTGTCCTCTCATACTCCTTCCATTATGCCGCTTCCTATTGTGCCCTCATGCTCTATTCATTTGGGATTGACCCAGAATTTGGGTGCTGTTCTCCAAAGGTTCCAAAGAATCGCTCCTCATGAGACTCCGTCAGGTAAATTGTTTGTACCAGTCCACCTCAGGAAGGCTGTACTGTCTGAGGCTCATGACAACAAGGTTGCTGGACATCCTGGAACATTCAAGACCACTGAAAGCCTCCTACGCACAGTTTGGTGGCCCTCCTTGACCACTGATGTTAAACAATTTGTTCTCTCATGTAAAGATTGTGCTAAAACCAAGACTACCAGAAATTCTCCATCGGGTCTACTCATGCCGTTACCCATTCCAAGTAAACCTTGGTCACATCTATCGATGGATTATATTGTAGATTTACCTTGGTCATCCGGTCACAATACAATCTGGGTGGTGATTAATCGTTTTAGTAAAATGGCTCACTTTATCGCTTTGGCAGGGCTACCCAACGCTCAAACTCTCGCATTAATATTTATCCACCATATCTTCCGTCTCCACGGTTTGCCCGAAAATATTGTCTCTGATCGTGGCTCTCAATTCATCGCTCAGTTCTGGAGATCCTTCTGCAATCACCTTGGCATGAACATCAGTCTGTCCTCTGCTTACCACCCGCAGTCAAATGGACAAACAGAAAGAGTCAACCTGTCATTAGAACAATTTCTGCGATTCTACATTTCCAAATTCCATAACCATTGGTCGTCTTTACTCCCCTGGGCCGAATTTGCCTACAATAACTCTTGTCATTTTTCCACCTGCACATCTCCTTTCTTTTGCAACTACAGCCTTCATCCCAGGTCTAATTCTTTGCTGCAATCAACCCTTCTACATCTCCTGGGGTACGCCAAACAGCTTCTCATCTCAGAATCATCTGGAAAAAAGTCCATGCTGCCTTTCTTCAGACCTCTGCTGGGTCCAAATTGTATGCAGATCGTCATCGCAGGAACTGTTCTCTTAAGGTAAGAGATAAAGTCTGGCTGTCCACCCGGAATATTAGGCTCAAACAACCCTGCAGAAAATTGGGACCTAGGTGCATTGAACCTTTTTCTATTATTAAAAAAGTCAATCCTGTTGCCTTCAGGCTGAAGATTCCATCTTCCTTGAGAATCCCTAATACGTTTCACTGTTCCCTTCTGAAAATTGTTGTCTTGTCCTCTAAGTTTGAGACTCCTGAACAACCTAAACCTCGACCAGTTAACTTGCATGGTTCCAAGGAATTTATTGTAGAGAAAATATTCGACTCCAAGAGGGTTCAGGGACAAGTCCATTTTCTTGTACATTGGCGGGGCTATGGCCCAGAGGAACGTTCTTGGGTTCTCCAGAAATGCCTACATGCCAACAAACTTCTCAAGGAATTCTTTAAACGGTTCCCTGGAAAACCTGGATGTCGGGGTTCCTTGACCCCTCCTCAAGGGGGGGGGTACTGTTACGAGTCGCGGCGGTGCTCAGCCGCCGTGGCCCTCTCTTCCGCGTCCCGGACGTCGCTATGACAACCGGGACGTCACTTCAGGGTCTCTTCCCAGCCGTTGCCTAGGCATTAGATGCAGCCGGGCGCGCATGCTAATCATCAGGTGTGCTATGTGGGCAGCCCATAGGACTAATTGTATTTGCACCCCCATTGGCCAGTTTTGCTTTATAAGGCAGGAAGGGCTTAGCCTCCCTGCCGGTTATAGCTCTGTGCTCCTGTGCCTAGCCTGCTCCTGTGCCTCAGTGGTGTATTACCTTTGGAATTCTGAATACCCGTGTATGACCCCTTGCCTGTTTACTGGATTTTGCCGTCTCGCCTGTGTCCCTGATCTTTTAGCCTGTACCCCGGATTCTGCTGACCTGCTCGTGACCCTGACCTTTTGGCGTGTTTTTGACTATCCCTTTCTGCAAGTGACCCCTGACCTTGGCTCGTTCTCTGGAAATACGGTCTGCCATAACTCTCAGTTCCTGGGTTTTCCGCAAGCCAGTACCCATCTCACGACCCTTCGTTTGTCTGCAGCCAAGTCTGTCCCCACCACTAGGGGCAACAGTGAACACCAGACATTCAGAGTAGACTCCGGGTTTTGTGGTACTGACTGCTGGGGTTCCTAACAGTGGGAAGGAGAGGCGACGATCATTGGCAGATCGCAGTGGGCGGGAAGGAGTGTGAACATATAAAAATATGTTCCTTGTTCCCTTTAGATCAGTTGACAATCAATTTTACATCCGGTCTGACTATTAGGATTAGTTTTACATCCGGTCTGACTATTAGGATTAGTTTTACATCCGGTCTGACTATTAGGATTATCTACCATATCAGAATCATCAGAGTGGGCTGACCGCCGAGCATCGGCTGCTCTAGTAGTGGGGGATTTACCCTTATGACGGCAGGCCTACCAACGGGATAACGAAGTTCCCATTCTACTCCAGTATGGTATCGTGAGTACCAGATACCCACTTGTACAGCTGTTTATCGATTTATGGTATACATCTTTTGACAAACAAACAATTTGGACGTTGTGTATTATAACAACTGAACTGACATTGTTCTTATATGTGCACATATACATATTATATATTTTTTTCTTCTGTCCATCACGGATGCATCAATATATACCAACTACCAGATTATCTATGTATATGGGACTGTGATAAAGAATAACAGCCTGGATTCATGGTTCCTATTGTCTCCAATTTGGAATAAGAGTAGTGGCATATGCTATATACACCGATATTTCACTTAAGTTGTGGTATGCTTAAATATTATGCTGAAGTCTTACTGGGCAGATTACCCATATAGCTGGTTTTTTTTGCAACAGAGGTTATTTAACAGCTTATGTATTCCGTATGTAGGTCTTTATTCATCTGATTAATCACTTATGCGGCCGCACAGAGGATTTCAGCCTCTCTTGTTGATACATCAGTGCTCTGATGATAGGATGAATTTAATTTATGTGAAGTCTTAGACATCATTGTATGAGATCATGTGCAATTGTTTATAATATTGTGTTCCAATAAATGTTTTTTTACATAACATTCTCTTTCCCGTATCATAATATTGGAGTGTCTGCTAGTTTCAGCGCTGTGTATTCTCTCTTGTCCTTTTGTACATTTTTAGGATCTAACCAATCCTCCACAGCTGCGGTCTAGCCCTCACTCCAGTTATTTTTTACATATCGATCAGCGCCAGTATTTTTCTTATAATTACTTAATTTTATTTGTTGATTTGTTAAGACCCCCTGTTATAAAGCAATGTGATTCAGCAGCAGCCTATTCAACAAGCTGTTTCTGGTGAGTTCCGCGGTAATAGGTAATTATTAGGACCCTGAAGCTCCAATTTTGATACCCCAGTGTTTCCAGCATAATGCAGAGTTTGTGGTGCCTTATAAATAAACAGGGAATGTGGTCTGCACCATATTGATAGCTTCTTGTTCCTACTGCAATTTATATGCAGGGGCGCACGCAGGGGGGGGGGTTCTGGTTCTCCAGAAACCCCTCCCCTCCACGAAGAACAGTGTCCCTACATCGCGGCACTGTACTATACAGCAGCCGCGGCGCTTTCAAAGAAGCGCCCGCGGCGGTGCTGTATTGTAGTACAATACAGCACCGTCCCGGACGCTTCTTTGGCAGCGCCGCGGCTGCTGTTCAGTGCAGTGTCGCCAAAATGGAGCTGCTGCGCACGCGCGGCAGCTCTCTCTATATGTTTTTTTGGGGGGGAAACCCCCCTTAAAAATCCTGCATGCGCCCCTGATATGCTTTGTATGGCTGAGGATTTAGAACCAGTCTGTTAGGTTCACATTCTTATAAATTAGTTTACCCTGTGCTTAAAGAGCTGAAAGTGGCCAGAGACTGACCTAACCTGACCACCAGTCTGAAGGAGGTTGTGGAGGTTGTTTTATTGTGTAGATGCTCTAACGCCAGAACACATTGCTATATTTGACTATACTTTATTCATCCCTGTATGTGCCTAAAGAAATGGAAGTGGCAAGAGAGAGCCCTAGTATGACAGCCATGGTCATTCTTATTAAAATGCGGAGGTGTCTGCAAAATATTTATGTATATAATGATTTTATTTTATGTTATGTTATTTTGTTTACTGATTCAATAAATGTTAAAAGTTGTTCACGGTATTATTTACAGTATTTTCTGACTCCCTGTTTTATGCGTTACAACAATGTGCATCATAAACATTCATCAGTTACTACAAGTTTGTTGTTACACAACTTTATTTTGACCTACAGTACTGCGCTGTAACTTCTTTGCAACATAAACAAATAAACACATTATTTTGAAACTGGTTCCCCTGACATAGCCTGGTCAGCACATGGCGGAATTCTAGGGGAATGGAGCCCACAGTTCCATAGAGCAATCGAGACTGCAAAAAAGGCGTGCCCCTCCCCCCTGGGTAAACTAGCCCCATGCTGTATAGCACTGTGGCTCCTCCTTGCAACTGAAGCTAGAAACCCCATTGAAATGAAGGGAAGATGTCATTATACTGTACTACTGTATGAATAAATATATGAAACACTGACACAAGGGTTAATGTTGTTGTTGTTGGAACTACACTTTAAACACCTTGGCTAACTACTTCATTATAAAAAAAATTTCATCTCTTTATAATATAATAATCCACTGCGACGACTGGGAATAAAATTTCAATAGACATCTAGGATTTAAGACATACAGTATTTACTCTAGGGTCCCAATTATTGCCTATAATATGCACAGCAGATGGGTGACAGGATGAGCACCAGTGTTTATCAGACCGGGGATAGAACCCCATTGGAGGTGGGGGAATGATGGACAGGGTTTTGGCAGTTGCTCAAATTGACAATATAATGGGCTGGTGCTGGTTACGGATTTTACGGATGTACCACGCTGACAGTATTATTTCTTAAGTAGTTATCCAACTTAAGATTGAGGTTCCTAGCGCCTGAGCAGATCAATTTCTGTAATACGACATCTGGTGGTAGACTTAGGGGTAAATTTATCAAGCTGCGGGTTTGAAAAAGTGGAGATGTTACCTATAGCAACCAATCAGATTCTAGTTATCATTTATTTTGTACATTCTAAAAAATGACATCTAGAATCTGATTGGTTGCTATAGGCAACATTTTCACTTTTTTAAACCTGCAGCTTGAAAAAATTAACACCTTAGGGTACTGCATGTTAAACAATTTAAAAGGAACTTATTGCTTTGCGAAACATCAGAAATGCTGTACAGTGTGTTTCCATGAAGTACCACGGCAAATTAGAATAATGGTAGCATCACATTATGTAAGGCTTGCTAAATATGTAGCTGCAAAAATCAAGTCTTGTACATTTTTCAGAGAACTGAAGAGAGCGTTATCTATGGGGGATTAATGTTTCTTTTAGTCAAATGGTATGTGGTGCGACAGAAGTGAGGTGGTCATGTTGATTACATTGCAATCACATCAAATAATTAACCATTGTCACTTGTCATAGAATTTTCATGTGTAGTAAAGTGAGAATTTTCACATTACCAAAATATTTTAGGTATATGACTACCATACATACTGTATAATATGCACACAAGTATGGAATATATTAATCCTGTGCTAGTACAATGTACCAACTATTCTACAATAAATATACTATTTTATTGAAGTACTGCAATACCACCTAATCTAACATCATGTGGACAGTATTGCTTATTTTGGTTTAATTTATATTCCCTAAAATAACCCTCTTAATCCTCCAGTAAATCAATCCTGCAAGGAAAATGTACTTTTGTTTTTTAACATCAGATTCACGTGACAATGGGCAAAACATATAATACTTTTTTTTTTTTTTTACCAATAATATAATAATACAGTTATAATCATCAGAAAGGGATCATGTTTGCAGGGACATGACCTTAATAAACAAATCAATACACGGTGTGTACAATGCCGTGCTAAGTCTCTCAACCCTCCAACAAGAAAATAGCCATCAGTATTTATTTTAGAACCTATCACTTCTTTAGAAAGTATAAGACACATAATAGAGAATTATTTGAGGAAACGTTGCAACAGAAGTTTTAGAGAATAATAGATGTGTTACTTACTTGCTCCTAGGGTTTGTAGTTATTGTTCATCCATCATAGCAGGGGATCTACTTAAATACAAAACCGTGAGCTATGCTAGAGAAATCAAATCGAACTTTCCAATGGGAGTTCTCATCAGTTATAAATCTTTTGAAATGTCTATGATGGTGCATGCATTTGACCTGACCAGAAAAACATTTACATTCAGGATACAGCAGCAAAAAGTATACGTGATTTTTCACTGTACAATCCCTATGGTGCCACGCAGTTGGCTATAGGTTTTCACGCCTGCAAGCAAAAAATTGGCCAGTTATGACAGGTCACTGATGAGGTTAAATTCTCTCCCCATGGTGGAGATACTGTAGGCAGTTCCTCTTACTTTAAGAAAAGCTTAATGTATCAAGCTGTTAGTATGTTTCAGAACCTCCAGGTGTAAACAACAAATTATCTGGAAATATTTTCCGTGAGAGTTTAATGTATTTCTGCAACCTAAAGTCTCCATTTTTCTTAAGAAATGTGAATTTTGAAAGATAAGAACTTTAGTCAACGGACTCTTCTGAGAAGGAGAAGACTGATATGTCCTACAATTGGCAACTTACTACATACAATATTCATTACCTCTGATTTACAGGTATAAAACATGGCTCAATGTGCAGATGACTGATATCAATTTGTGATATTGCTGTGTTGGATAAATAAATTGATTGTGAGGTAGCCAAAGATTTGAATGAGATGTTTTTTCCTTAAATTATTTATTTGATTAATCAAGTGCCTACCATGCTCCACAATGCAAATATTTGGAAAGAGAACATTTAGCGCCTCCTAACAATGCTGTTCTTGGTCTGTTTTCATTCTCTGTCTTTTAGACCATCCACTCATCTTTTCAGAGAAGTGTAACCAAAGTCCACCCCATACCTTCGAATATGTTCCAGTCACCACTCAAGCAAACAGCCACAACTTGTGTCTTACTGTATTATTCATATTGTTTCCTTTTTGGGAATTTTTCCTTTATTTATTTGGGAGATTTAGTCATCTGTATCTATATTCCACATTGGAAGGTCATTGGACAAAGGAGAAGTACTCCATGTGAGCATTATCTCTTCTCCCCTGGATATATATAGTCACACCATACCTCCCAACTGTCCAGATCGGTGGTAGTCACTTTCACGATGACAGTAACACCGACAACAAAGACAGCGACATAAAAATAACGATTAACATCAATGCAACAGTGAGTATATATGTACATACCATCATTTAGATGTACAGCATCTCCGACAGCTCTTATAGCAGTCACGTCTAAATTGCAAATAAACAAAAGGCGGCGACTTGGAAGCATCTCTTTCACACTGCTGACAGTGCATTCGCTGCTTTTAAGGTGGCAATGGGTGGATGCGGCGGCAGAATACATTATAGAGGCAGCAGGTCCACCCATTGCCGCCTTAAAAGCGACAATGGCATTGTCAGCAGTGTGAATGATGTGCTTCCCAGTAGCCGCCTTTTGCTTATTCGCAATTTAGACTTGACTGGTATAAGAGCTGTCGGAGATACTGTACATCTAAATTATGGTATGTACATATACCCCACCCTAACAGAGGAAAGGGGGTGTTACATGTTATTATACACCTATTATTATAAGACACCTCAGGCCTGATTCATTAAGGAGCGTAACTGGTGATTCATTGTGTAAATGCGCACAATGGGCCTGATTCATTAAGAAAAGTTAAGCAAAAAATGTAGTGTTTACTTACTCAAGTGTTCCGGGCAAAACCATGGTGCAGTGCAAGGGGTGCAAATGAGTTTATTATTTTGCGCATAAGGAAAATACTGGCTATTTTTTCATGTAGCACTCATATAATTGATTGCTTATTTGTACACTGAAATTTAAAGTTGATTGTGATAAAACGAGTTTGATAACACCCTAACCAGCTTGTCCCTCGTTTCTCACAAAATTTGGATTATAGCATGTACTTTTTATAGCCCTTGCTTTTGTTCCCCAGCTCAACAGAGTACAACTGCAGTGTCTAATTACATGTGGATAAGGGGACATTGTAGCTCATTGTAAATATGTATATTATTTTTTGCATCTTGTTGATACTGCATGGAAGCTGTTAGTCATTGTCCTGAAAGTGAAGCCAGGTGGGTTATAGATAGAGATCAGGTTGCACGATACTGGTGAGGGGGAATGTTAGTTAGTATCCATTGTTCTCACAATACTATTCCAGACAATTGGTCAATCTAGCAGGGGTGTTTCTGTGGAATTACAGCTCATCTCCACTCCCTTCTACAACCCCCTAGTCCAGGACTCACCAATGTTGAACAAGGAGAGACCCAGGGGTGTGCCGAGGGAGGGGAAAACAGTGTGAAAATTAGACCCTAGATATAAGGTGCCACTCCTAGGGGGAAGGTGGCTTATGACACAGGGCAGCATTAAAACCCACTCCAGCTGGGTGGAATGATATGTCCGCACCCATGGGAACCTGGTGGGAGATTGCGGAACTGTGTACTGCTGTACATCTTACCAACAGACCCACGTGAAACTACAGCATGCCAGAGACTTTGGACTTGGGGGAGAAAGGTTTACTTGGGGCAAGGGAGCCACTGGGGAACAAGGGCTAAAAATCACTGTAACCATCCTGTGCCTCGTTTCTCACAAAATGTGGATTATAGCAAGTACTTTTTATAGACCTTGCTTTTGTTCCCCAGCTCAACAGAATACAACTGCAGTGTCTAATTACATCTGGATAAGGGGACATTGTAGCTCATTGTAAATATGTATATTGTTTATTGTATCTTGTTGATATTGCATGGAAGCTGTTAAGGAGCCACTCCAGGGGGGGGTGAAGTTCAGTCTGGGAATTGATGGCCGGAAGCTGCATGGTGGCTGGTGGCTCTACCAGTGAAATACATCGGCAGATCCATGGGTCGTCAAGTCTGGACAGACAGTTGACTGTAACTCCTTAAGCTAGTGGCGTAAGGGACAGATGATGTGTTGAACCTGCCTGCCATTTATTTACTGTGTGTATATAATATTCTAGTGATTGTTTTTATTTCAATAAATGTATTGTTTTACTTACTAACTGCATTTTAATGAGTTACTAATACGAATCCTAGAAGGTACTGAGTAGACTTCCCTGGCATAGTAAGGCACCCCTGGGTGGCCAGCCAGCGTGAAGTGGGTATAATTCGACCAGAAAACCTGGTATCTCCACACTGATCTAGGACATGCCCTACCCCAACGTAAATCTGCCATCACATTTTAAATTTACTTCTCCCTCCAATGCACCATGGTTTTGCCTTACTTGCTTACTTTTGCTTAACTTTCCTTAATGAATAAGGCCCAATTACTCTGGGCATGCCCAGAACTGGACCATACACCACAGAACGCAGCAGCATCCGATTCACCTACGAGCACAGAGGACACTTACGACAGCATACTAGTTCATGGGGGAATGGGGTGAGGAAGGAGCAGAGGCACATTGGCATTATATAGTAAGGGTGTGTCAAACTCGAGTGCACGCAGCAGCATCTGATTCAAGCTTTGGGCATCTCTAGATATGTGATTTTCACTTGCACTACAGGTCTGGTTGTGATGACAGCATGCTAGAACATGTGTTTGCAATCAGAAGCAACTGTAAAAATAGACATTAATTACATCATAACAAATTTATTTAATAGGAGAAAAGCAAAAGAAGACACTTTTTTATTTTTCAATGTTTTTTCGCTAATGACTATGTTACGAAGAGGTGACATTAATTGAATAGTTTTTTATTCTGTGCATTCTTTTGTGACTTTATATATGCAGCAGTGTCCTGTCTATTAAAGCAGAGCGGACCTAGATCCGTATTCATCACCAAGCGTATCTTCCATCTGCTTCCTGATGAATATGGACGTACGTATATATCCGATGCGCATGTGTTTTAAAAAAAATTGCACATTACGTTTGTTTGCATTTGGTAATGAATGTGGCCCTTTATGTTCAGTTTTGGTGTCTTCAATGCTAGGCATCAGATTAATGTAGTTTTGTCTTTTGCTTTTTTAACTACTATTAAAACACATAAAGAGATACAAATACGTCGTGTTGTCACTGTTAATCATATCTGTTAGGAAGGTTTTGATCTCATCCACATGATCTGTGCTCTAGAGAATGTTTGAGCAGGCGGATGAATTATGCTGTCCAGTGTGTGTGCAATATGTGAAGAGCTTCTAAAAATAGCAAGTAATATACATATAAATTAACGTTCTATAAATGTAGGACTAGAGGCAACCAAACTTTCCAAAACTGTTCTGCAAAATGTTCACATCATTTCGCTCCCAGCTCTCTCCCAATCACACCACAAGGCAGGATGAATAGACAGTTGTTGTCCCAGCTATTTTCTTATTTTCTTATACTATAAAATCAGGGAAATTCAAATGTACAAACAAAAGTGCAGAATGGCAAAGCAGGAAGGGAATTTAAAGATTATGTCTCTGAACTTCGTATCTCTGTTCTGCAGAGAAATTCAATATGCGCAAAACTTAAAACCAATTTCACTTAGCTCTAGGTAGGACGCAGGAACCAGAACTTTTTGATATATAGCTTTGGGACCTAATGACCCAAACTATTTTAGCTATGTAGATTTTCTTGTGTTGAGGAGAGGTCCACTAATGAAGCAATCTGAGGCAGGAAAATGTAGGAAGAAAATGTAAGCTTTTTTTCTTCATTGGTACCAAATAATTGTCTTAAATTCATACTTGCCAATTTTTAGGATCTTCTGTCTGATAGATCCCAGAGGGGAGAGTTTGTTGCAGAGAGCGGAGGGGTGGCCTAACTGATTGCGTCATTAGGACATTTCGGGAGAGTAGTCAACTATGCTTAAAATGCCCAAGTTTTTATAGGAAATGAATATGCTGTGTTTGGTAGTTTGTTGCTGAGCAGGCTGTAAATTGTTTAGATCCACCTCTGATTGTGTCGCTGAAAAGTGTTTACATCAAAAAAGATATTGATCGTTCATAGTCAGGTCAACATTCACATATATAGTTGCCAGGACAGCTGCAGCAGGAGACAAAGCAGCACAATTGCACTTCCAGAATTGATTGTATTAATAACATTAAAAGCAATGCGGGCAGTCCCTCCACATTGAGCAGTAATATCCATGATTGGTTGCCTATGGTATTCCCAGCAATGAGCTTCAAAAGTATTGTCTTCATCCACCATAAGGGAACAGCAAACACAGGGTGGCAGAGTGGTAAGCATTGATGCCTCTCAGCGTCAAGGCCATGGGTTCACTTCCCACCATGGCACTTTCAGTGTGGATGTTCTCCCCATGCTTTGGTTTCCCCCCAGCACCTTGGTTTCCTCCTACAGTTCAAAAACATACTGGTAGGTTAACTGATGTCTGGAAAATAGATCCGTGTGTGTGTGTGTGTGTGTTAAAAATTCACTTGTAAAAACTGTGTAATATGGTGGCACAATTTACCAACAATAATAATAATATCTGTTAGGGGAGACTATATCCTCCATCCATACATGCACGGTGGCTTAGTGGTTAGCACTTCTGCCTCACAGCACTGGGGTATTGAGTTTGATTCCCGACCATGGCCTTATCTGTGTGGAGGTTGTATGTTCTCCCCGTGTTTGCGTGGGTTTCCTCCGGGTGCTTCGGTTTCCTCCCACACTCCAAAAACATACTGGTAGGTTAATTGGCTGCTATTAAATTGACCCTAGTCTGTGTGTATGTGTGTTAGGGAATTTAGACTGTAAGCTCCAATGGGGCGGGGACTGATGTGAGTTCACTTACGCAACCAACTTTGGAATTAGTGGCGCTATATAAATAGATGCTGATGATTATGATGCATTGTTCTTTAGATACAATGCAAGGCATGCCCTGTTATTGCTGGCGTTAGTGGAGGAAATGCACACAATGGTTTTAATGTAATTTAAACCATCATTTCTGCAAGTACTGTTTTATCTGTTTCTAGCCTGATTAATAAACCCACTTGATTGATCAGAGCTTCTATTTTCTATGTGTGAAAATGACTGTACTGAGACACTACAAAGTGCACTGATTCTAGGGGGCAATAATATAAGTTTATAAAACTTCTATGCACAAATTTGGTATAGTCATTCTTTATACGGTCATTTACTAAAATTTGCTGTTGGCAGACTATTCTGGTGAAAGTGTCTGTTTTGACATGAATTTTTATTCGCTGGAGAAAAAAAAAAGATAATTGCAGAGAAAGAAGATCACTTACGCAACCGAGTGCAAAAATGTGTGTCCTTTTACACTGTTGTACCTGTTTTTCTTATCATTTTTGCACAGTTATGGTCATGTCTGTAGGATATTATTAAAGTAATTCTATCGTTTTCAAATAAGCATTGCATAAGCGATTGTATTGTGTTTCCAAAGCACAAAGTAATTTATTTTAGCAGATGTAAAAATTTAACAGTTCAATACATAATTATAATACAGTACAGCCAATACCAAAAAGAAAAAATACATACCGCTGCGCTAGCTGCGCTCCCACTGGTACCGGCGGACAGTATTTCACTCCAGAGGTCAGACAAGACTGAAGCCAGTGCCAGCACAGCTATATTATATACACTCAGTGTTACAGAGAAAACAATGCAGGTGACGTGGCTTGCGTCTATAGGTCCAGACTTCAGGTGGGTCCAGTGAAAACAGGTCATAGGCTAGTTCAAACAACCCCCTCCAAGGCTGAAGGTCAACATTCCAGATGATTCTCCCGCCCAGAAACCAGTTTAATCTAGTCTATTTACACATTACAGTCAGTATCACTTTAAGTATTTATTCCCTAACATCACTAACTAGAGTATGCAATGTGCGATCTCTTTGGCCAAAGAACCGGACAACTGCTGATGAATAGGGGATTAAAATGACACCAGACATGACACATTTTCCTATAACCTGAACCTTAAATAACACTAAAGTGTACATATAATCATAATATATAAACTAATAATAAACTAAATACTATCTGCTCATAAATCACTGTGGAATGGAATCAATATAAATATGAAATATATAAATAACTAAATGTTGTAGTGCGAGTGTGTGCGTGCGTATTTTACCGTGCGATCGCGCCATGCGACGTGTTACGTGGCATACTGATCGCAATCGCACAGCAAAACAATATTAACCAATATACCTTCGTTCATCCAATTATACAACTTCGACAATACAAACATATCCATGTACAAATCATATATAACACACCTGTGAAGATGCCAAAGCAGTAGGATGCCACCTGAGTAAATGCACCGCTGTGTAGTAATTATCCTGGGCGCTAAGAAATGTAACTTGTAACATAAAATATAAAAAGTATCAGCTATTCAGAGGTATGTGCAAACCTCAGCTGAAAACGTAAAGACAAAAAAATAACAACAATAGAAGACTGCGCTAGAAACCTGCATAAAACATTAACAATCATAAAATAAAATAAATGGTTTCACCCTTTCCATTAAATTTTTTCCACATATATTAATATACACTTAATAAGCAATATAAAATATAATACTAGTGGAAAAAACATTGAGAACAAACTCAATATAATAATCAATGATCTCAATCTGGACTGCAGAAATTTGATGATGTATTCTCAATTAATATAAATGGTGGTAGAAATAGCATGTGAAAAAATTTTTTTTTCTCTGCACAGCACTTTGGAATTAGTGGCGCTATATAAATAGATGATGATGATTATGATGCATTGTTCTTTAGATACAATGCAAGGCATGCCCTGTTATTGCTGGCGTTAGTGGAGGAAATGCACACAATGGTTTTAATGTAATTTAAACCATTACATTTTTTTTTGGCTTTTTACAGAGGGAAATCAAATGACAAATTGACAACTATAGTCCCAAAATTACAGCATAGGCAGCTTCAATGTGATATGGAAACTGTGAGATGTGGGCAATCTCACCCTCCTGAACATTCCTGTAGTTCAAAAAGTCCCAATTTCGGTGAATAAGCATAGCGTTCTGGATTAGCAGATAGATATGTGCCTCTCGCCCATTCCGGAGGCATGTTGCGCAGAATTTTTTACCACTGAATTCCCCCCTAAGTGTTACATGTTCAAACAAACACTTTCTTTTGTAGATTTTTCTTGTCCAACTTTAAATTAGTGTCAGGGATTTCATCTAGCTCACAATGGTCTGAATACACCATTGATTATCGCTAAACTTCATGAAGACATGTAAAACATGAGTATAGAAGAACCTATGTAGCTGAAAAAATAATAAATGTTATGTAAGATGTTGGTTCAGACAATATGCAATTACTGTCTAGGGTACTAGTCAACTTTAAACTACTTGTCACCTGAAAATGTATTAAATATAAGAATTTTGTTTGATAGGAAAAGGGACTCTAGTTAGATAAAACAACAATAAAAATAACAATAAGAAACAAAGAATAACCAGAAACAGGGATGGACACATTACCATTACAGACATGAGATGTCATTGCATTCAGCACTTAATGGTAGAATCCTTATGGAATGAAGACAAATTACCAACTCCAAGAAAACTTATTGCTGTTTTAAAAGTCTATTAGTCTTGTTTTATGCTGTTACTTTTGTCATCCAGGAGTTCCCACAGTCCCAGTTGTTTTGATAAGCTATTAAACTTATTGGAAATGCTGGCATACTGATGCTCATAAGTACCATGTAGTGAGAAAAGATTCCAAACAGGATTTAAGGAAAATTTTATTTTTTCACCCAACCTTTTCCTTAATTATCGATAACATGACAGTTATAAAGATGTGTTGAGTTATACAATGGGAAGTGGAATTTATGTGAACATGTAAAGCAGAAGCTTTATGTGGTCGACGGGTTAGCTTAATAATTTCACCTATAAATCTATAGACATCCCTCCAGTAAAGATATTCGATTTTTCAAAACCAACATTTCAGATTTGCTAATTAAAATGTTCTCCTACATTACTTTATGTAGAATACTTGTGTACTTAATTAGCTGCCCACTAAAATTATGGTTTAATGCACCCAAAGACCAGGTGTACAAATTAAGCATGTTTGCACAAAAACTGCTTGATACTTAGCAAAGAAAGAGAAATACTCTAAATTTGCCCTTTCACTATCTTTCAATTTAATTTAAATTAATGATTGTATATCTGCTATTTATATTCTGCTCTTCTGTTGCATAAGATATAGTACACTCAGATTCTAATCCAGCCATCAGTAAACAAATTTACATTTCTGCAAACATGTCCTGTTCATATACCTAGACGGCAACTTGTGATACAAACTCTGATGTAAAATGCCCAAATGCAGGTGCAGGAATGGATTTGTCTCATTGGAGTTTGAGGGTCCGCAAGATTTGGTATGCTAATACACATCATAATGTAACTTTACTTCTTTTACATAAAACATTTATAGCCTTGCTGTTCCCGTCAGAGAAAAGTTTTGATGTTAACCTGCACAATTCATGCCTTCTTCATTTTTTTATTTTTAAACTTGTTCCAACTTGTCACATTTCTGTTAAATCCATCAGTTTTTTTCTTGATGTTTCAGAATAGTATTTAGGAGGGAATGCACTCAATATCATCTCTACTGCGCACAGTCCATAAAAGATAGAAATAATTCCATGGATATATGTATGAACAGACCAGCAAAGGTTTAGCAAATTTAATAAATTTTAAAATACATTACAGAATCATGTTCAATGATTGTTTCAGCATTGTGTCATAGCCCTTCTTGTTAATTCTTTATGTTGTTGATAGAGGTTATATTTAAGAAAAACTACTTCCTGTTTCAAAAAGACTTTTATTTACAATTGAGGGGAACGACAATGGGTACAAATATGGTGCAATCCTATGTCAATTATTCATGACTGAATTTAAAGACTGTTCAATTCTGAATTATCCAGTTTTTCCCCTATATTCGATTCTAAGTCAGATACGTTGATGATCTGCTTATGATATGGAGCGTGGTCACCATATACTCAGTGAGTTTATGAATTCTATCAATATGTATATCAGGGAAGATTTGTTAAACTCTAAACACAAGTCATGATATTATTAGCTTTCTTGATGTCTATTTCCAAGTGTGCTCTAATGAGATTATTACCGCCAGTTTTATTAAGAGTACTGATAAGAATACCCTATTACATGCAGATAGTGTTCATCCTGTTCACCTTAAAAGGGGCAACCGTATTCACAGTTCCTTAGGGCTTTATGCATCACATCTGATACCGAGAAGTTTAGAGATGCTTTGGCTACTATAAGCCAACGCTTTATTGGCCGGGGGTGTAGTAGATCAGAGATAAATCAAGCTCTGGTACTGGTTAGTAAAATTGATAGAGAGACCTTGCTTAAACCCTGACGTTCATTTGAGCAGAATTTCAAAAGAGTCATTAATTTTTGTTCCATCAAATAAACGGCATAATGACATATATACGTGAAATGGTTATCAACAGGCGCGGGCTGGCAAGTTTCACCCCAGGGGGAGCACAAGCGGCCACATCACATGACATGCGATGTGGCTGCATCATTGCGTGTCATGAGATGCGCCCGCCTGTGGGCTGACGCGGCGGCATCGCATGTCATGTGATGCGGCCGTCGGTAATAATTAGGTAATAAAGCATCCCGGGGGGAGGGGGGCTGGGCAGCCGGCCCTAACAATGGTTAAACTGAGTGGCCTGGGGGACCGATGCCCCCCGGCCCAGCCTGCCCCTGGTTATCAAACATTGTCACTTGATCTCCACTTATTCTGCATTATCTGCTAAAGCTACATCTGCACTAGAGATGGACGGGTCCGGTTCCCAGAAAACCGAACCCACCCGAACTTTGGGTATCCGAGCACCGAGCTGAGCAGCTCGGTACTCTCCCGCCCGTTCCGAATCCAAATCGAGGTTGAACGTCATTGTGACGTCGTCGGATCTCGGGGCTGTGTTCTCGCGATACTTCAACTTTATAAATACACGCCTCCACAGCAATCCATCGCCATTTGACAGAGGGAGAGAGCAGGGTGTAGTCACAGGCTGATTAGAGCAGGGACAGAGAATACAATATTGTTCTTGCAATTGCTCTAACCAAAATCGCTAGAGAAGAGAGGAGGATAGAGGTTTATTATTTTTTGTTAATATTTGGCACTCCCCAGTGCTTTTGGGGTGTCCCCCATAATTGTGCATAAATATTTCTGGCTGTCAAAAGTCATATCTGTCAGCAGTATCTACCAAATAATTTTTAGCACTCCCCAGTGGTTTGCGCTCAGAATGGATTCAAACCAGTCCACATATGATCAGAATGAGCAACCAGGTTCTGTTACCAGTCCTGATGTTAGTGTTCCCAGTACGTCATCTGGCCAAGGCGATGTCAAACAACAGAGTGTTTCCAAATTAGTGCAAAAAATAAAAACCAAAAAAAAAATTACTGTATTGAAGCGTAAAAGAAGTGTAACTGAGCAAAAGTTAAGTAAAGATAAAAAAAAAATTGCAAGCATGCCATTCTACACACGTAGTGGAAAAGAGAGAATGAGGCCTTCACCTTTGGCTATTAGTGGCATATCCCAAAAAGTTATCCAGCCTACAATTGGTGCACAACTACTGTTACGCGTCAAAGCCGAGCTGCAAGATAACAGTGAGGCATTAGAGGAGAATGTTTGCTCTGATTCACAAATGACAACAATCACAGTGGGATGTCTAATCGTGAGCATTCTGCTGATGTGTGCCTTAATAGCCCGAGTGTAGCCGGTGATACCCAAATTAAGGATGCCACTTTGGAATTAGAAGAGGATGAGGGGGAGATTTGTGTAGGTGATGAGGGCGCTAATGAGGATGTTGATGAGGATGAGGTTGTTTGTGTAAGTCCTGCACCAGTGGCAGCAGTTCTGGCACGTGACAAGAAAAAGGCCATTGTCATGCCTGGGCATAAAACAAAAAAATCCACTTCTTATGTGTGGAATTATTTCTACCCAAATCCAGACAACAATTGTATAGCCATTTGTAGTGTATGTCAAGCCACAGTCAGTCGAGGGAGGGACCTTAACCATCTTGGAACCTCGTCTATGTTACGCCATTTAACGAGAGTTCATGGCTCGTGTTGGGAAAAGCTGAAAGTTCTTCCCAAAAAAATACAAGCACTCCATCATCAGCTTAGACCTTCCGCTCACCAACATCCCGACGGCTACAAAATACACCCACCACACCATCCTCATCAATATCCTCAGTAGCGCTCGGAGTTAGTCCGGCATCCCACTTAAGGCTGGATGACTCCGGCACTATTATTGATTACTCTGAAGAAAGCATTAGTCCTGCTGCTGCTGTTGCTGCTGCTGGGGGTGAATCGTCATCTTAAAAGCAGGTCAATAAAATGAGCAGTCCTACATTTCAGCAATTAACTGTGAAACAATCATTTGCGAGGGGAAGCAAATATGACAGCAGTCACCCAGTCGCCAAGCGAATAACAGACGCCATGGCTGCAATGTTAGTGTTAGATCTGCGTCCAATCTCCACAATAAACGCAGCTGGTTTTTCACAGTTAATTGAGGTTTTGTGTCCGCGTTACAGAATTCCATCGCGACACCATTTCTCCCGTAAAGCAATTCCACAACTATACCAAAAAGTGTGTAAAAATGTAGAGATTGCGCTGAAAAATGCCATTCTGCCCACTGTTCACTTAATCACAGATATGTGGACAAGTGGAAGTGGCCAAACCAAAGACTATATGACTGTGACAGCCCACTGGGTTGGTCATTCACCTTCACCAGCAGGAACAGCAGCAGCATGTACACCACTACGTAACATTTGTCACAGGCAGGCCACTCTTTGTATCACCAGCTTCACTAACAGGCATACGGCTGACAATTTGTTACGCAAACTGAGAGATGGGATTGATGCATGGCTTATACCACTCGGACTCTCCCCAGGGTATGTCATTTCTGATAACGCCAACAATATAGTGCAAGCATTACAGCTGGGTGATTTCCAACACATTCCCTGTTTTGCTCACACCATCAACTTGGTGGTGCAGAGCTTCCTACGAAATAATCGTGAGGTGCAGGAGATGCTTTCGGTGGTCATTTCAGGCATTCAGCCACAGCATGTAGGAGATTACAGCAGCTCCAAGAGCAGTTTAACTTGCCCTGCCACCAACTTAAGCAAGAGGTGGTAACTAGGTGGAATTCCACCCTGTACATGCTTCAGAGGATGGAGGAACAGCGCAAAGCCATCAAAGCGTATTGCACAAGCCATGACATTGGGAAAGGAGGGGGGATGTATTTCACTCTTGCACAGTGGGGAATCCTTTCAGTGCTGTGCAAGGTGCTGAAACCATTTGAAGTTGTGACCTGTGAGGTGAGTGCAGACTCTGCTAGTTTGAGCCAAATCATTCCTTTAATTAGACTATTGGAAAAGCAGCTTGAGAAAATGAAGGAGGAGCTGAAAGCAAGCAATTCAGCAAAGTATGTTGGCCTTGTCGATCAAGTACTTAATTCGCTTCACAATGATCCTCGAGTTATTAAGATCTTGAACTCGGATCAGTACAATTTGGCCACTGTGCTTGATCCAAGGTTTAAAACCTACATTGAGTCTTTACTTGTAAATGAGCGAGATGCAAACTTTTGCAAGGAGCTATTGCTCAGCAAGTTGGCCGCTGAACTGGGCCTCGGCTTGACGACGTGTCCTCCTTCACTTTCTCAAGCTGCTGCTGCTCGTAAAAAATTAAATTTCCAGAAAAGAAGCAGGGATGACGCAGGGGGCAGAACAGAACAATTTAACATCTGGGCTGGTTTTAAGGATTTTTCAAAAAAATGTGTCACTTTGCCCATAACTCCATCCAATACGAGTATAAACATGCAAAGGGTGGTGGAGGATTACTTTCAAGAGTGAGTTGATATGGAAATGTCAGACAGTCCCTTTCCCTACTGGGAATAAAAGCAGGCCATTTGGAAACCCATGTACAAACTTGCTTTGCAATACCTAAGCTGCCCACCCTCCAGTGTTTACTCTGAACGAGTGTTCAGCACAGCAGGGAACTTAGTCAGTGATCGCCGTAGAAGGTTACTTCCCAAAAATGTGGAGAAAATAATGTTTATAAAAATGGACTACATCTTCCACGAGGAAGGCCTTCGCCATCCAAGACATCCAAGCACTGACTGTTCTCTTATGGCGGATTCAAGCGGCGATGAATTGATAGTCTGTGATGATGATGTACACAATGATGAGGGTGAGGATTAAGCTGAAGATGATGACGATAACATCTTTTTAAAACTTTCTATTTAAGTGTAGAGTGCAATCTACCCCCAAAGAGGAAAGGGACTTGTGGCATTTCCATATCACATACCATCTTGAAAGGCTGCTGTTAGGGCAATTTATCCTTAAGGGTAGGGTGTCATAGACAGAGTGACCCCATACTGGCTTTGTCCATTTTTCATAATATTGTACAGTCTATAACGGCTGAATTTTTTGGTATTTTATATAAGTGGAGGGGGGCCTAGAGAGACAGAAACCAAACTGGCTTTCTCCATGTCAATTAATATTGTACAGTCTATAATGGCTGAGTTTTTGGGTATTTTATACAAGTGGAGGGGGGCCTAGAGAGACAGAAACCAAACTGGCTTTGTCCATTTCAATTAATATTGTACAGTCTATAACGGCTGAATGTTTTGTTTTTTTAAACAAGTGGAGGGGGGCCTAGAGAGACAGAAAGCAAACTGTCTTTTTCCATTTCTTTACATATTTAACTATAAGTGTAGGGTGTAATATACATTCAAAGACGATGGCTGCATTGCCAAAATGCATAGATGGAGAGGAAGACAATCTGTTTTGTGTGTAGAATAGGCCTACCAACGAAGAATTAAACTGTTTTTTTGGATGATTTATTACCTCAACAATTAGATTACTTATCTCTAAAACAGTTGGAGCACTAAATTGGGTTAATTTAGGCCCAAAAACATGGATTTTCCAACAAAATAGCAAAACAAAACTAAACAAAACCAAAACCAAAACCAAAACACGCAATGGCGGTTTTGCAAAACCAAAACCAAAACACGACGGTAATCCAGATCCAAAACCGAATCCAAAACCAAAACACGGGGGTCAGTGACCATCTCTAATCTGCACCAAGGTTCATCTACAAAAGAGGCCAATAATTAGTAGATTTATTGGTCAAGCTGAACATAATTTCTTATTCCAAAGCCAAAAGTTTAAATTGGCTTAGAAATAACTCTGGCATATATCGCTGCACTGGATGCATTAATTGGCAATATTTAGTGTGTGGTAAATGTTTTACACATCCCCTCACTGGTATTGTTTTATTTTACCATATAGATCTGTTATTTATATATATAGGTATGAATTATTTGTAAGTGCTCGTTAGGTGTCTCTGCTTCTTGTGATTCCCAATGTGTGCTGTTTATGGTTTTTCATTATAGCATTTTACTGTAGTCGGATTGAACGCACCCTGCCTGTCTACCATTGTTGACTTTGGTCTGGCCACATGATTGCTGGTGCTAGGCAACGAATAATAAGCCACATAGGTCTCCATTGGCCTTCCTTATCTCAATTGATTATCTATCTGCTTCTATACCGATAGTGGAGACCTGCAAGGGAATTTTCGGAATAGCGATTTGACTTTTCAGCTATTTCTGGACATAAATATATATGTTTGCCTTCTGTTCTGTTGCATTATCCGGATATTTTGAATGAAGGACAGCGGACTGCTTACGGTATTGTACTATACACATGAAAGTTTTATTATTGTTCTATAATGAATGTATATAATGTTTATTTGATTGCTAGCATGTTATGTGATATTCTAGAGTTGATTTTGTACTGTTAGGTGGCTGTGTATGTTACTAATTGCTTTGTCTCTGGAACTAATGTGTTAAACTCAGCTGCTTAATGGTGCAATATTAGATATTTAATGACTGCACAATTGTTTGTTTGCTGCCCCTGAAGAAAGTGTAGAACGCTGAAACAATCATTGAGCATGACTCATGACTATAATGTATTTTACACTTTATTAAATGTTTTGATATTTTTGCTAAACCTGTGCTGGTCTGTTCATATACATTGAACATACACAGAATCTCTCAGAACATTTATTGTTTTGCTGCCTCTTTCGATTTCCACAGATCAGTCCACCTTTTAATTTAACTTTGTCCCACCTCAGTTTAAACCATATTCGGCAATTTTTCTTGATGCCTTCTTGGATCCTCCATGTTAATTTGAGATTGTCTCACTGCGGTTAAACCGGTATCAGAGAAAATGTCCTTTCAGCCCCAAGACATACCTCTCAACATTTAAATGTGATAATTTTGAGATAAATGACCACGGGCCTGATTCATTAAGGATCTTAACTTGAGAAACTTCTTATTTCAGTCTACTGGACAAAACCATGTTACAATGCAAGGGGTGCAAATTAGTATTCTGTTTTGCACATAAGTTAAATACAGACTGTTTTTTCATGTAGCACACAAATACTTGAAAGCTTATTTATACACTGACATTTAAAGTTGATATTTGTGTGCTACATGAAAAAACAGTCAATATTTAACTTAAATGCGAAACAAAATACTAATTTGCACCCCTTGCATTGTAACATGGCTTTGTCCAGGAGACTGAAATAAGACGTTTCTCAAGTTAAGATCCTTAATGAATCAGGCCCAACGTTCTGATCCCCCCAAACTATGTCTGATCTAGTCAAACCATGTGCACATTTTTTGTTGCCATACCCACTTTCTTTAAAGACTCACTCCATCTAGGGTCCACAATTAGGGACAGTCATACAAAATTTGGAAATATTTGGGAGCCTACAGTGTCTAATGCTAGAGTCTGAAACTTATTCTAGAATGTTGACAGCTTCTTAAGTTATAAATACATAGTCAGTCTCAGCATTGTTTCTCAGTAAAAGAATGTAAGTAGAGTACATTGTGGAATAGTAGTTTTGCTTTAAGCGCTAGGGTTTTTGTCACTTTATCTACACTTGGATAAAACTAACAGCTTTAAATTAACACCTATAGGACGGTTTTTCTCACTTGTTTTGTCTCACTTTAGCTCTTAGCTGCCATATGCCAATCTTCATGAATGCATATTCATTTTAATGAGCCTATGAATAATAAAAGCACACATTGTGCCAGTTTTCTGACCCAGTGGGTACATCCCATCTGGATTGTGGTCCTAAATAGAGAGTATCATTTGCAAGTATCCTTTACATATATTAATCATTATTTTATATTTCCATTTTTAAATTGCTTTCTGATGCTCCCATACTGTACATATCTTCAGTTCTCCTTGGGCAATTTAATCAAATTAGACAAACAGATGTCCAGATGTGACCAGGTTCCTGCATCTAACAGCCCACTTGCCCATCTGAAATGCAGATAACTTGAGTTCTGTACAATGAATTCGTGGCTAAAGGTCTGGGAGTAAAACACATACTTGACATTTAAAGGAATTTTATTTTTGCTAAAAAAGTACATTTTGACTCATATAGAAGATTCACTAATTCAAGTGACAAATATACATGTAACAGTTTCAGGAGCGAATAAGGACTGAAGATAACTGAGATAAACCTGTGATCGTGGGGAAAGATATTTTCTTATGAACTACTGACTTAACTGTTGTTAGTATTTTCTTTATATAAGGAAACTTGTGCTTTACAGCACAAGTTTTACTTGGCTCAGTGGTTAGCACTTCTGCCTTACAGCACTGGGGTCATGAGTTCAATTCCCAACCATGGCCTTATCTGTGTGGAGTTTCTATGTTCTCCCTGTGTTTGCGTGGGATTCCTCCGGGTGCTCCTGTTTCCTCCCATACTCCAAAAACATACTAGTAGATTAATTGGCTGCTATCAAAATTGACCCTAGTCTCTCTCTCTGTCTGTGTGTTTAGACTGTAAGCCCCAATGGGGCAGGGACTGATGTGAACGAGTTCTCTGTACAGCACTGCGGAATCAGTGGCGCTATATAAAAAAATTATGATGATGATGATTACCATTTAATGTGAAGAAAAGGCAGATGCTGTTTTATTTTTCATTTCATTTTCATCATTGTACAGGTTTGGAATCTATTATCTACAGTGTTTGTGACTTTGCTTTGCTAAATAAATCCCCATCACAATTCCTAATATATACTAAATTGTATCTAAAAATGACCCTTGTCATTCCACATATTGTCCCTGGCATTACCACCTACATTAATTGCTTAGTAGAGCTCCTTACAGTAACTGTAGGCTGAAATGCTTGGTTGATGGCGCCTTGTGTATCAGTGCTCCTCACAGTGGCTATAGGAGGAGGCAGCATTTATGACATTATTTTGTATGACATTGCTCATTGCAGTAAATGTACGAAGAAGCATTTGGTGATCCTGTCTGTGTGCATGACTTTTCCATTCTTATTACCTTGTGTATCAGTGCACCTCACAGTGGCTGTAGAGGAATTCAGTGTCATGTCTGTGTTTATTGCATTCAGCTTCTCTTACTTTGTATAGCAGTGCTCCTTGCAGTGAATGTATGTAGTGGCACTCAGTGATCATGTCTGTGTGTGTAACATTACCCTTCTCATTCCCCTGTGTATCAGCAGTCCTCACAGTGACTGTAAGAGTTCCTTCGTATTGTGCCTAGGTTTTTGACATTCAAATTCTTTTATTTTTTGTATTGCAGCTCTCCTCATAGTGACTGTAGAAGGAGTCACTGTATGATCGTGTATGTGTGTATAACATTTCCCTTCTCATTACATTGTAGAATAGTGCTCCTAATAGTGAATGAAGGATGAGGGACTCACTGACCATATCTGTGTGTTTGACATTATCAACAAACAACATCAAATATTTCCTCTATTTATCCTCACATTTCTGAACTTTTCTGAGTAACAAGTATCACCCATGGTTCCGAGTTCAGTTTTCTTGGGTTCCAGTTTTGATTCAGGGGCTCACCTCTCTCTGAGTCGGAGTTGGTGGTTTCTCACTGTGAAGGTAAGAGCCAAATAGTCACCACACTGTTTGCAGTGCACCACAGATCCCATACCTGTATATAACACTAATTTAATGTACTATACAAGTTTTGCTTCTTTATGTTAAAAGGAAATGTTAACAATCCAGCACTTACCTGAGCCTGCGTGACGTTTGTGGGACAAAGAGTTAATCAAAGTCAACCCCCTGTTCTGTTTAAAACTGATTAAAACTCTCCCTCCCTATACCACACTCTGATTTTGGCTTACCAATTATACCACCACCAAAGATTTTTGTGAAGAGCTGACACTCTTACTTTAGGAAGCCTTTGGTTCTCTTTTCAAACAAATCTATCACAATTTACTTTAATGAGAGTTATAATAAACCAAATGGTCTCACCTGACCGGGAGTTATCATAAACCAAAAGATCTCCTCTAATTCAACTGAGTAACATTCTTATAGCAATCTAAGTCTGACATGTGAATCTGTAAGAACATAGAGACCTGAACTTATTAAGTGTAATTTCATATTGAAAATGAATCCACAATGCTTAAGATGAAAACAATAACTAAAAATGACAAACCAAGATGTAATACAATAGTTTCTCATGAAATAAAAAGGAATAAACAACATAAAATGGGATACTCATGAATGATCAGTTTTCTGTTTACGGGGAGAGCAGGTGGAATCTAACTCTTCTCAATATGAAATTGATTCCCAAAAGTGAACAAAAACTGTTAGATTTAAAGGTCATTATAAACATGTTTCAGGTGCCCACAACCTCCCATTCTGTGATGTCAGAGCTAGAAAGTCTGGGTAAATGCAAATTAGTTTTATGGCTGTCTATACACAACACCTTTAAAGTCCGGGTATTTTTATACTGGCCTAACTTCTCACCAGAATGTACTACAAAGATGATATTACCTCCTCACAACATGTCATAAGTTTCCCTTCATTTACATTCAAGACATGACTCCTGATAAAGTATGACATTTTCCTGTGTCCTTATTTTCCTTCTTTAAACTTATCCCAGCTGCTCAGTCTCCTGTCACCTAATTGAGATGTCCTGAAATATCACAGAACCACGAAGAATGTTAGGGGTTTGTTTTTAGACATTATTGAGGATATTGATGTAACCTTAAAGAGAGGTTCCAAAAGGTTTTAGCTTTTACGACCCGTGCCATAAATTGGTATTGGACACTCCTCTGTAGCTACACCTCTGAAGCTAATACTGTCAATTAAATCACAAACACCTATTTATAGTTTTATAGGACTAGAAAGTAGCTGGCATATGACTTTGTGGTTGTCTCCATGAGAGAGCAATGTATAAACTGATTTTGACAGTCTAAAAAGAAACTCATTAAGTAAGTAAAGTGTTTTACAACCATCAGTCAGTTATGCCTTTCTGTGACTTTTACCACATACATTGCTTTACCTTTCTATCTCTTCTCTATACAGTATTTTGTTTTCTTTGCCCTTGGATATGACACAGAGCTCTGTAATTCTTTGCATCCAGAAAACAGCCTTTTCTTGCTATCCCAGTGCAATGAAAATAAATAACACTAACTATTGATCTAAAGACATGGATAAAACTACAAAAAAACTACACAAAAAAAGAAAAAGTGATATGTAAGGCTAAAAAAATACCTATATAATAAGGAATTAAAGACAACAGAAAGAAAACCACCAATTTTAGGGAGAAGTAGACTTGCTCAGCTCACTGTATCCTTGGACAAATGACTTTATATCCTTGAGATTCAGGCATCAAAATTAGACTGCAAGCTCAAATGTACGAGGGAACTGTGCATGGCCAATGCTGTGTATGAAGTTCATACATATAGATAAATATATCATTAGCATGCCAACATTGCCAGATAAACTAAAGCGCTCCTCCTGTAAACTGACTACGGCAAAATTCCCTTTACCAGCCCCATTCACTCCCAAAAAATCATAAGCTGTAGTAAGTGTCCTTTGCGTTCGTAGACGCAGCGGACAGGGCTGCATTCACGGACGTATCTCCTGGTTCTGGCCACGCGCAGAGTGATTTTGCGTATGATACAAGCTTTGATGAATCAGGCCCAGTCTGCACTGAAAAAGTCATGGAAAGATACTGCAGAGAAGAAACTATGATCTGCATTGTGCAAGTTTATATATGAGATCATGAAATGCTTAGTTTACATTATAAGGGTATTAAAGTCATCAAGGAATTTTATTAAAAAAGGCACAACTGCTCTTAAATAGGTACCTGAATACTGCTGTGATTTATAATATCCATGTAATACACAAATATTACATATGCATAATAACATATCACAAAATTGAAATATTTTAATGTGCTGCATGTTTTAATTAGAATTTAAAACATAGAAACATAGAAATTGACGGCAGATAAGAACCGCTCGGCCCATCTAGTCTGCACATTTATTAACCTACAAATTAACCCGTGCATGATACTCATGCATTCTAGTCAAATCAAGATACTTAAGGTCTTAAAAAGGTTCTTGTCATGCATTTGGGCCTAGCCCAGGCCTCCTCAGGGGAAGAGCGTTACTTCCCGACGCAAGCGCCCTTTTTAATGTGTGTTCATGAGGTAAAATTACCTCACGAAAATGAGTTTGACCCCTCAACTCGTAAATTTAGCCTTTACTACCCCTCCCACGGGGGGAAGGGGGGATGATGGAAGTTAACTGACTTGACTATTCTAATTTTTTTGTCAAATAATGTCAGTATACCAAATTTCAGATCAATTGGATGAACCCTTTCTGAGAAAATAGTTTTTTCCACACACACACACTAACGCACGCCTCTACACATGTGTGTTCATGAGGTAAAATTACCTCACGAAAATGAGTTTGAGCCCTACCAAATTTCAGCCCTTTTTGAATTTTTTTTCACACACACACTAAGAATTTAGTAGGTCAGTGTATAACTCTGCCCAGCAGGTGGCGCTGCAACTTGGTTTTTTTTTCCCACACACACACAGACAGACAGACGCCACTAAGCATTTATATATTAGATAGTAACCTCCAACCCTATTTGATCCTTTATTCTTTGTTAGGATATCCTTATGTCTATCCTAAGCATGTTTCAATTGCTCTACTGTATTAGTCTCTGATGGGAGGCTATTCCACTTATACACTACCCTTTCTGTGAAGTAGTTTTTCCTCATATTTCCTCTGAACCTACTTCCCCCCAGTGTCAGTGCATGTCCTCGTGTTCTAATACTTCTCTTCCCCCCAGTGTCAGTGCATGTCCTCGTGTTCTAATACTTTTCTTCCCCCCAGTGTCAGTGCATGTCCTCGTGTTCTAATACTTCTCTTCCCCCCAGTGTCAGTGCATGTCCTCGTGTTCTAATACTTCTCTTCCCCCCAGTGTCAGTGCATGTCCTCGTGTTCTAATACTTTTCTTCCCCCCAGTGTCAGTGCATGTCCTCGTGTTCTAATACTTCTCTTCCCCCCAGTGTCAGTGCATGTCCTCGTGTTCTAATACTTCTCTTCCCCCCAGTGTCAGTACATGTCCTCGTGTTCTAATACTTTTCTTCCCCCCAGTGTCAGTGCATGTCCTCGTGTTCTAATACTTCTCTTCCCCCCAGTGTCAGTGCATGTCCTCGTGTTCTAATACTTCTCTTCCCCCCAGTGTCAGTGCATGTCCTCGTGTTCTAATACTTCTCTTCCCCCCAGTGTCAGTGCATGTCCTCGTGTTCTAATACTTCTCTTCCCCCCAGTGTCAGTGCATGTCCTCGTGTTGTAATACTTCTCTTCCCCCCAGTGTCAGTACATGTCCTCGTGTTCTAATACTTCTCTTCCCCTCAGTGTCAGTACATGTCCTCGTGTTCTAATACTTCTCTTCCCTCCAGTGTCAGTGCATGTCCTCGTGTTCTAATACTTCTCTTCCTTTGTAGAATGTTTCCCTCCTAGTCCTTGTAAAAATCTGTGATATATTTGAAAGTTTCTATCATGTCCCCCCTTTTCATTAATTTCTTTATAAAAATGTTAAAATTTCTTTATTTTTGTACATGCTATATAGTACGTATTGGTACAGTGTGTGTAAGCATTCTAGAAATAAAAGTAGAGGTAATGAAATAGCCTGTACTCCCCTTGCTACAATTTTTAAATTAAGTAGTATCAGCAGTTCAGGGACGATTGCAATTCATTTTATGCTTAATTAATCATGTGATTATCTCCTTCAGTTAAACAGATGATACTAAATGAGTTTGGAGCCTAGTGGAAAAGGCAGATATTTAAATTATGATTTTACACCAAAAAACTGACAATTAAAATTACAAACAAATAAAGCTATGTTTGTTTTCATCCAGGTATGTGACTTTTATATCTTTCAAACAACTTTGTTATTTTTATTCATCATGCATGATTTTTCACAGAATTATTCAGGCACAGTGTCCCTCACCAATAGAGTTTACATTTTTGGTGCCTGAGGTACAAGGAGAAAAAGAAATATGTCTGGTTCAATTCCCAGTATTGGTTCTTTGAGACCTAGGGGCATATTTACTAAACTGCGGGTTTGAAAAAGTGGGGATGCTGCCTATAGCAACCAGTCAGATTCTAGTTATCATTTATTTATAACATTCTACAAAATGAAAGCTAGAATCTGATTGGTTTCAATAGGCAACATCTCCAGTTTTTCAAACTCGCAGTTTAGTAAATATACCCCCCAGAGTTTATTTTATTTAGTACAGTTATTTATATAATGCCTAGACATTATAAAGCACTTTACAGAGAGTATTTAATCATTCACATCAATCCCTGCCCCAGTGGAGCTTCCAATCTATAATCTTTACCACACACATTAGGGTTCATATTTGTGAGAAGCCAATTGACCTATCAGTGAGTCTTTGGAGTGTTGGAGGAAACTGGGGGCACCTGGAGAATATACATGCAAACATGGAGAGAACGTGCAAACTCCTCACAGATAGAGCCAAAGTAGGAATCAAACCCATTACCCCAGCAATGTCAGGCAACAAAAGCTTTCATTTTTATAGAGTTAGTGCTCTCTGACCTCTGAGCTAATTCTTGTACAGAAAGTGCTTCGTGATGTCTTCTGCTACGGTCACAATGGTTGCTTTTGTACCTGTACTTAAAACAATAAGATACCTAAAGCCATAGTTGCCAATTTTCTATTGTTGCCCACCAGGAGATCCCAGAGGGGGTGTGCGGTGGGAGGATGGAAGGGGGTGGGGCATCATTTTGTTGCGAAATGACGCAATTCACCGCAAATCCCTTCAGTTAGGCTCCCGACGGGCAGGTTACAGGAGACTTGCCTCCTCTCCTGGGGGACCGTGAGACCTACCTGGAATTTGGGGGTCTCCCTGACAGTCCAAGAGAGTGGGCATGTATGCCTAAAGCTGCATTACCACATAATTGTTTAATATCACTCATCAGCTGCCCACAACCCTAAGGGCTTCTCCATGGAGCAATGTTTCCGAAGCCTCCCAAGTTCTGTCATATAGAAATAGCAAATCTTTTCCACCATTTTAAATGGCTGCAGACAGCGATGTGATCAGGAGAACCCATCAGAATCTTCCATCTCTGTCACTGGGGTTTCTGATTGGTCCTCCTGCTCAAACTCCACCTCCATAGCTTCACGCAGCACCGTTTTTTGAACAAACTGTATAATAGGTATTACATACACTAGAGTACAGTGTATGGTTGTAAACCAGGACCGTGAGATGAACCACGGAGACAGTGAAAAAATGGCTGTGCGGAGCAGCCCTGGGGCTCCAAGGAGGGGAAGGAAGCAGGTGAGTAAAACTTAGCAATTAGGTGTTATAAGAAGCAACAACATTATTTTTGCTGTTGTCAATAATTACAGCTAAGAGCAAAAAAAGGAGCAAATTTGGACCACAGCAAAACCATTTTTCACTCTGGGGTGGGGGCAAATATAAAGTGTGCGGACAGATTTAGAGTTGGGAGGGGGGAATCCTAGCTCAGCACTAAATAGCAGTGCAAGAATAAAGCTGTCCAGTATGTCTTGTGTGCTACATGTAAAAGCAGCCATTTCTGTGCATGCAAAAAAACAAACAACATTTGCATCTCTTACATTACAACATTCTTTATCCAGGAGCAAATTTGCACCTTTTTTTCCTATGCTCCTCTAAACTCTAAATGATGCCCAGTAAGTTCGTAGTGCTGCCACATTATTTAGCTTTGTACAAAGAAAATAATATTGTATACACAGTACATGCTTCTATAACAGGTGAATATATTACATATTGTACTGTACTTGTCTGATTTGAGATGCTGATGAATATCTACAGCTTTGTTTAAATGGCTTGATTTATATTAATGTATGTACAGTTTAGTCCCCCAGGCAGGTTGACTGTCTGACTGACGATAGTTTATGTAAAGTCCCGATATAGATAAACCAGGAGAATTATTTAAGTAGAAGGTAGATGATAACGTCCTGCAGGCAAGCAGCATTGGGTAACTACGGTCATAGATCTTTTCCTTGCTGTAGGATGCCTGACATTGGGCAAAAAAATATAAGTAGTTGGTAATGCATTGCCTTTCACTGATTTGGGGATAACTTTATTATACTGAGAGTAAGCCCTGGAAAGAATTAAGACAAAGGGAGTATATTTATCAAGCTGCGGGTTTGAAAAAGTGGAGATGTTGCCGATAGCAACCAATCAGATTCTAGTTATCATTTATTTAGTACATTCTACAAAATGAACAGCTAGAATCTGATTTGTTGCTATAGGCAACATCTCTACTTTTTCAAACCAGTGGCTTGATAAATTTACCCCAAGGGGTGCTCTTAGCTTTCGAACTGTGTACATTACCTGAAAGACAGAAGGTAACATTTTAAAAGGGCAATTTAATACCAAAGGCCTGTCCACTCATGTTTCCTTCTTTTCCCCTTGCAGATGGAGGTTGCTTTTGGTAACGGAAGCTGACAACAGGATGAAGCAGAAATATACATTTATTAGCAAACATTACAGTCTTTAACACAGTTTTCTTTAGTTGGTTGGAAACAAAACTTATAGGCCTGTCTAATAAAGTTTATCCTAACAAATGTTTTAGGAATTTTTACTTTTTATTAGTCTGCTTCCAACAAACTCCATTAAAAGTCCATATCGAATAGGCCACCGCATAAAACACTTGGGGGTATATTTACTAAACTGCGGGTTTGAAAAAGTGGAGATGTTGCCTATAGCAACCAATAAGATTCTAGCTGTCATATTGTAGAATGCGCTAAATAAATGACAGCTAGAATCTGATTGGTTGCTATAGGCAACATCTCCACTTTTTCAAACCCGCAGTTTAGTAAATCTAGCCCTTGAACTTGGAGTTTATGGCCGTTCTCTTGGTTGTTGTTATTTTTACAACCACTCCTTTTAGTTTGTGAGAAAGTAACTTAAGTAACTGACAGATCTTTAATTTACAGTCCTCGCTAATCCAGTCTAAGTAACACTAAAGTATTCAAATGTGGGTCTCTCTCTTCTATAGTTTTTCCCTTTTAAACAGTTCTTAGTCTTTATATCGTCTTCTTCACAATAGCATTTTACTCTTAAATGTTTTAAAGCTTTGTGGTTTGCAGTGCAGCATGAAGAGGGTCATACTTAAATGGCAGTCCCCCAAAATCATGAACCTCTGATGTATATGATATATAAAGAATATATGTACGGGCCCTCTCTCTTGTTTCTCACCACACTCCCCTGCAATACATCCCCCCTTATTGTATTCTTTTCATACCACCCTCCCCCTCAATTCAATTATCCACCGCAACCCTCTCACTTGCCATTTATTTTTCCAACATTACGCTCTACCCCCACAGTCTTATAGTATTACCTATATTATACAATATCACCCTATAGTTCATTTCACTTTCACTGTAATTCATGTTCCCCTCTCTCATCCTCCCACGGCAATTTATTTCCTCTGTGACACTTCTCTGTAATTCATTTGCCCCTCCTTATGGACTTAGGACAGGAACTGACACCCCCTTCTCTGCCCGTCTCGACAAGGTAAGAAGGGAGATGGAAAGGGAGTGATGGGCGGTTAGTGATTAAATAATTAAGCACACCCCCTTTTCTCTTTTTTCAGGCTATAAGAAAGGGGCAGGGGTGTGAAATTTAACTAGGTGACCGGCACTGCAGGGAAAATAGAAACATTGAATGAGTGCCATTATGTAACTATTTCAGGATCTGATTCATTCTGATCGTATTCACATCGAAGCATTATCTCAAGATAAGTTCCCATGTAATCTGGCTGTAAGCACGCTCTGCTTAAACGGTACTTTCTGCATGTAGACAGACAGAGCAGTGCAGTATACGCAGAGTGTAATCATTAATAAAAGTATGGATTGCTAATAAAAAATATATGTATTTTTTTACACTAAATACATCCATCAAGATGCTTTTCATGCACATTGTTCATTTTATGGTCTATCTTACACACACGTGTTATGCTGCGCTAGTTCGTGGAACACATATGTGCAGTTCTTTAAACAAATACTATGCCATGCCAGTCATCACTATCGGCACTTATACCTTCCCTGTAGCTTGTGCAAATGATACTGCTAAAACCAGGTGAACTTATGAAAAACCCATTGTCAGGCTTAGCCACGAGACGCAGCTCCTCCGGCCGGCTTCTCTCTGCTTGTGCGCATGTGCACCGACATTCCCCTCGTGTCCCCATTACTAGGCAACGGGGAATGCTCTGGATCAGCTGTCGGCGGTAAGTGACATCACTGACCGCCGGATAGGACCCAATCAGCTTCTACCTGCTATTATTTATTCCTACTCTGGCACCATTAGGGGTCCTCTACTACAACGCTCTTCTTGTGTTTCTGCTCCATTTGGTTCTGACCCGGCTTGGTGTACCACTTCTCTAGATTCTGCTCTTGTTCCTACTTGTTCCTGGTTTTGACCCCGCATTGTCTGACTATGCTATTGGATTCCAATTCGGCAATATCCTGCTCCTTGGTTTGACCCTGGCCCGTCTGACTATCCGCTGGTTCTGATTTTGTGCTGCATCCATCAACTGGTACTGAGCCTGGTTTGTCTGACTACTCTCATATTTCAAAAACGCTTCTTGGAGAACCGCGACCTGCGTGTCCCTAGCCGCTAAGAACGAACCTCCTTGAGGGGGTCCCTGGTGAAGACCAGGGACGCGTTAGACTCTGTGCCTCCAAGTTCAGTAGTGCAACTCTGGGAAGTGTACACTATCCTATACCCGATTGTAGCACCCAAGACTTGAATCGGCTGCATCTGCTCTGGAATGCCCTCAGAAAGCCCTTGTTGTACATTGCCTACGTTATTTTGCCCCTTCCATCCCTTCAAGTTATGGGCAGTCATAAAAGTCATTTGCATTTAGACATATATTGCATGCAATTGTGTTCAATGGCGTAAGGTCCGTGTCAAAGTTATTTCACGTAAGACATATCACAAAAATGGACTTACGTTTGAACATGAATCAGGCCCACGGTATTTTATGCACTACATAAGGCTTGGCGCTTTAGAGCGCCGCTTAGTTCACCATACTGGTAGCGCAAGCCCTGAACTCCACTAAAAATATTTATTTTTGTAAATGGCACGTCAATCCAGCACTTGATGTACAAATATTGCTATTGTTCTAAAAGCATCTTACATTATAAAGTGTGCAACTCTATCGCAATCTTTAATAATGTTTTCCCCCAATGAATAATAATTAACAGGTAGTGAGCTTAAGATAATGGTAACTAGATTAATAAGCGAGTGTTGCATTATGTGTTAAAATGTTTTCTCAACATATTTCAAATTAGGAAATAATCAGCTAGAAATAATTGTATGACATCTGTCATGATGAGTCTATTAATATCCACACGATCACTCAAGCGTGACTAGTTCGTAAACATTGTTCTCAGCAGCCATGTGATACTGATGTTACGGTAGTGGGTTTTCACAAGATGCATTTACAACGCAGTTGTTTAATTTGTTTTCATGCTCTATCGGGTTTTTTTTTTATTCTAATATGTGTTATGTTTGTATCATTAATAGTATAATGTTTTACTCACTGCAGGAGTTTAATGACCACATATATAATATTTCTTACGACTTGATTCACTAAGGCACGCAAAACAAACATATTGTGCGATTATTATTTTTTTAAATGCATATGATTCCGACATGCGCAGGTCCGTATTCAACTATAAGCGGATCTGAAGAAACGTCTCTTGTTGGATACGGGTCTAGGTACGCTCTACTCTGACGCACATTATACACTGCTGGATACGTACAATACATATGTGGAATATATAGTCCCAGCAGGACGGACAGAAAAAAGTATTTAATAATTGTCACCTGTATATAGTAATTAATGAAAAACATTAAAAAAGCAAAATACATCTATCATGATGTTATTAATGCCTACTATATATATATAAAAAGCAATTTTACAGTTTCTCTTGGTTGCAAACACATGTTCTAACATGCATACGCGACAATCGTTACTATCACTTGGTACTTACACCTGACCTGTAACTGGTGCAAGTGATACGAGTGGAAAAAACATAAATGAGAGATGCCGAAAGCTTGAATCGGACACTGCAGCGTGCGCCCAAGCTGGGCGCGCCCTTACTATACATTGACTACATGCATACACATTGAAAGGGGAGTCACTAAGTACTAGGATGTTGAACTCTGATATAATATTTACACTTTGCCCCGTGTGCCTCTAGACACTTAGGGGGGAATTCAATTGACAGCGAGTTTGTTTTTTTCCCGCATCGTTAAAAAAAAAAAATCCTGCGCTGGTTTTTAACTGCTATAGCTACTGTTTTTAGTTAACGCAGTGTTAAAACTCATGCAATTCAATTAAAAAAGAGGTAACGCTGCCCCCGCACGTTAATCATTGGTGCTTACGAATTTTATCGGGAGTGAAGGGGAGGGTTTAACACGGTCATGTCTAAAAAAAAAATAAAAAAGGATTGGCATACATTTGCATACATTAGATTGCTTTACACAACTTTTCTATTTGATAATATCTACATACAGTACTTTCTTTTAGCATATTTTTTTATTTCACTATTTTTTACTGTAGAATCATCTATACCATGTCAAACACATTAGTACATACATATTAGTAAAAAAAAATGCATAAATATAATTAATAAGTGATTTTTGTATTTTTTTATTTTTATGGGATTTTTTTCATTATTTTTTTTAAATAAAATCAACTTTTTCATGTTATGCATTGCTGATAAACATAGTTCATCTTTTTTTTTTTATTATTACATGATTTCAAATAGTTTTCTTAGGTTTATTATTTTTAGCACACCCCAAAGAGGTGCGAGATAAAACAGCATATTGGCCTGTTTAACGCCAAACAGGTATCAGCCACATTCGAATCTGAGCGTCTCAAAGTTGCTTGTTTTTCTGCCGTATCTCTTGCTCCAGCTACAGCTTAGGTGTACGTGCCAGCTGAAAGTGATGACTGTCGCATATGCATGTTATCGAACATATGTTTTCAGTAAGGAACAACTGTAAAAATGCATTTTATGTATAGTCGGCATTGAAAAATGTTTTTCATTTAAAAAAAAATTTAGGTGACGATTTTTTTTTTTTTTTTTTTTTCTGTACATTCTGTTGGGACTTGATATTCCACATATTATTATTATTATTATTATTATTATTATTATTATCTTTAATTTATATGTTTTGGGCTCATCCTGCAATGTATTGTCTGTCAAAGCTGAGTGCACCTAGACCCGTATTTAACAAGAGATGTTTCATCAGATCCGCTTCTCGTTGAATAATGATGTGCATATGCCCTAATTACGTGTCTTTTAGGAACAACTTACACTCATTTTTGCATGCTTTAATGAATCAAACTGGGGCAAACTTAGGACTTGTGCCGACTCTGTTTACAACAGATCTCTGATTAGTCAATCTGAAAATAGCTCATAAGCAAATTAGACAATATTGATTCCAAGACAGAAAAGGGGGGCTATAACTTGACACTATCCAGCATTTTAACTGTGCTTAATTTAATGAATATATTAAGTAAATGTATACAGCATTACAGTGAGACAAACAAGAACACTTTCCATTGTCCCCAGAGATTTGTACTTGCTGCATGCATTAACGTTCTATGAGCCTGAGAGGAGAATTTGTGAACAAAAATTACCTAAAATAAAATAATGCCTGCAAAAAAAACAAAAACAAAACTAGCTCTAATTGCTGTATGTTTCCCCAACATTTATATTTACATATTCTGTAAAGCATTAATTTTGTCCTTTCTGTAAAACACATCCATACTTCTTCTTAATTAGTAGTCATTTAAAGTAGTTATTTAAATGCTTGTAGAATACAACAATGTACAAAAATGTCAACTGAAAAAGCTAGCTAGCTCAGTTTCTATTGTACTCCTGCCTTCCCTTACTTTCCCCAAGTTGTCAAGGAAGCCACATTGATTTTCAAGGAAGTAAAGTTTATTCTGATTCTCCTGTTTGAAGCTTCATCCGCTCACTGTATCAGCTAACACATTTCGTGTACCCCCTTTATCCTATACATACCCACCCACAATGTAAACAGAAGGAGTTCTTTTGCTGTATCCAACAAGCCGGTGGTAAAGATATCAGTGGCAAAGCAAATACTCGCTAAGCGTAACAACTGGTTAAAGATGACTTAATTATGGATTTCATAACATTTGTCCATTATAAGCCATGACATTGTTTCCTTGACTATGTTAAAGGTAGTTATCTTTTAATCACCATTCCATTTTGTATAATAAGGGAAGCCTTCCTGATCAAATTTAATTTAAATTGTCTGGGTTAATTTCTCTAATGTCCCCCATCTTTTATAAATTGAAATTATTTTTGTTTTGTTTTTTTAATCAAAAATTAATTAATTAATTGTGCCTTTCAGTTAGGAAAACTTGAGTCTATCAGGTTTTGTTGTGTATTGATAGCTCAAGAAGCCCTAAACTAGGCAGTCATTATATATATATATATATATATATATATATATATTTATTTTTTTAAGGTTAAAAATGAGTAAGTTTGATGAATATAGTATATTTGTCCATGACATTATTACTTATTATTACTGATTGTCCATCATTGCTATGTTGGATAAGAGATTTCCGTAATATATAAA